>NC_134694.1:23070472-23162972 GCF_050947455.1 Rhinoderma darwinii | reverse complement strand
TACGGAGCTGTTTTCAGAGAAAACAATCTCTGATATTCAGGCGTTTTTGAAGATGAAAATGAAGCGTCTTAATTTGGAGCTTCTTTTGAGGCCTCTTTTCAGGCTTCTTTTGAGGTGTGTTTCATAGTGTTCAATGGAAAATCCGCTCCAAAAAACGCCTCAAGAAGTGACATGCACTTATTTTTACGGAGCGTCTTTTTACGCTCCGTTTTTTAAAACAGCGGCGTAAAAAGACGCACCGTATGAACTAAATGCGGTTTTCCCCATTGATTTCAATGGGCAGATGTTTGTAGGCGTTCAGCTTCCGTTTTTTCAGGAGTTTTTCGAGGCGTAAATGGCCCGAAATACGCCTGAAAACACTGCGCGTGAACATCTCACCTTGAGTCTCACCTTGGGCAAACACTCAGAAGGGGTGAGAGCAGGGCACAATCTAGCAGTAACATATTGTGTGTCAAGTACAAGGACAAGAGAGATGTCCTTGTATTGACAACAATACATGGCCACACCAGTACCCACATATCTGTACGAGGTACCAGTACAGAGACCCCCAAACCAGACTGTATCCTGGACTACAATAGGTACATGGGAGGAGTGGACTTGTCAGATCAAGTCCTGAACCCCTACAGCGCCATGCAGAAATCGAGGGTTTGGTATAAGAAGCTGGCCGTGCATATCATAAAGATGGCATTGTACAATGCGTACGTGCTACATCGATGTGCAGGCCAGAGGGGAACTTTTATGGAATTTAAGAATTTATCAGGAACCTAATCTTTAGGGACCAGAAAGGTCCCATTACTTCTGGGAGCAAGGTTAGACGCATTGTACCAGGGCAAAACTTTCCAGGAGAAGTTCCCCAAACTGGTGGGGAGGGAAAGAGTCAAAAGAGGTTCAGAGTCTGCTATAAGAGGAGGATAAGGAAGGACACAATATGCCAAGGTGACGCGTGTCCCGAAAAACAAGAGCTCTGTATGAAAGATTGTTTTAAAATTCACCATTCATCCCTAGATTTTAATTTTCCCTGATGCACTCCGCACAGCTTATCCCCCTCATCTTTCCCTTCTGAGCCCTGTCGTGTGCCCAGGCAGCAGATAATAGCCACATATAGGGTATTGCTGTACCCAGGAGAACCCACATTACAATTTATGGTGTGTATGTCTCCGGTGGCACATGCTGGGCATAATATATCGGACACTGAAATAGCATATATGTATAGAAAATTGCAAATCTCATTCTGCACCATCTGCTGCGTGTTACACAATAAATGTGGGGTCAAAGTTCTCATTACACCTCTAGATGAAGGGGTGTCGTTTTTAAAATAGTCACTTCACTTTCAACTGTACTGGTACCTCAGGGGTTCTGCATACATGACATAGCTCCAGTTGGCCAAATGGTGGTCCTTCCCTTCTGAGCCCTCCCATGGGCCCAAACGGCAGTTTATCACCACAAATGGGGTATTGCCGCACTCAGGAGAAATTTGTACATTTCACCACCACTTTGCTTTAATTCCTGTGAAACGCCTAAAGGGTTAAGAAACTTTCTAAATGCTGTTTTGAATACTTTGTGGGGTCTCATTTTTAAAATGGGGTGTTTTATAGAGGTTTCTAATACATATGCTCCTCAAAGCCACTTCAGAACTGAACTGCTACCTTAAAAAAAAAGGCTTTTTAAATTTTCTTGAAAATATGAGAAATTGCTTCTTATGTTCTAAACCTTGTAACATCCTAGAAAAATAAAAGAATGTTCAAAAAAACGATGCAAACATAAAGTAGACATATGGGAAATGTTAAATAGTAGCTACTTTGTGTGGCATAACCATCTGCCTTACAAGAAGATACACTTAGGAAAATGCTAATATTTCCACATTTTCTGTAAATGTAGCTATTTTTCACAAATAAACACAATGTATCGACCAAATTTTACCACTAACATAAATTCCAATGTGCCACAAGAAAATCTCAGAATCACTTGGATAGGTAAAAGCATTCCCGAGTTATTACCACATAAAGTGACAGTGATTTGAAAAATGGGCTCTTAGCCTTAAGGCCCAAACTAGGCTGCATCATTAAGGGGTTAAAGAATCCCATCCACATGCTGCTGAACTTTTTCTGCACGGAAATGAGAGCATGCTGAGGATTTCCAAATCCGCAGCATGCTCATTCTGTTCTGGATTTCACCCTGTACAATGTAAAAGGGGTGTATTCTACAGCAAAATTAACAACGTAACGTCTGTATTTTGCTGAAGAAATAAGGAACTCTGCAGATAATCCACACTAGGGCCGGATTTACACGAGCGTGTGCGGTTTGCCCGCGCAAAAGGTACTTAACAGCTCCGTATGTCATCACCATATAATGCGTGGCTGCGTGATTTTCGCACTATGACACTCTGTTTATATGTTTGTAAACAGAAAAGCACGTGGTGCTTTTACGTTTTCATTCATACTTTTTACTGCTCTTGCGCGAATCACGCGCATCATACAGAAGTGCTTCCTTGTGCTGCGCGTGATTTTCACACACCCATTGACTTCAATGGGGGCGTGATGCGAAACCATGTTTTCATCTTACATGGTCGGAAAGCAGACGCGTATGTGGGAGCATAGAAAGGTAGAACGGGGTTTAAGAAACTATTACAGTGTGGGGCCCAAAGAGGGTTATAAATACAATGCAGGGCTGTGTGCTGCAAGGAATTCCAGGCAAAAAAGCGCACCAAACTGTGGTGCCGTTTTTCGCCCAGAATGTCCGCTGCGGAAAACTGCAGAACTTGCCGGCCTTCCAGCTGGCCGACCGTCCGGGATGACATTTTATCCCAGGAGACTGCTGAAGCGGCGGTCACATGGGATGAAGCGTCATCTCAGGCGGCCTGTTTCATCCCATGTGACCGCCGCTACAGCCTGTGATTGGCTGCGCTAGAGGGAGGAACAGACTTCTAGGTAAGTACGAGGGTTTCTTTTTATTTTGATCTGTGTTTTTTGTGGCGGAATCGCTGCGAACTCGCTGCAAAAAACGCAACAACTGCTATTTGTTGCGGAATTTACTTCTCCATTGAAAGTAGCGTTTAAGAAAATACAATTGACATGCTGCAGAATAAAATTCCGCAATTTGAGCGGTTTTTTTTTTCACTTAGTATTTACGCAGCATGCAGATGAGATTTGTTTTATCTCATCCATTTTGCTGCTATTATATTTGCTGCAGATTTTCCGCAATGTGTGAACTGACCCTTGCTGTGTGGGGCCTAAAGATGGCACTAAAGGGAGCACGGTTACTGTATGGAGCACTATTGTTTTCAGGGGCACTGTCTGGCAGTTTTATTTTTTGGGTAATTATAGTTCTGACACCAATATTTCTGTTGCTGGATTTTTTTATTTATTCCAATATTTCTGGAGTACAGTATTTGGGGCACTGTGCTATACAGCAGATACAGTAATGGTAGAAATGCATTAGGCATAACAAAAGGAAGGGAAGCTTGTGGGGAGGTCACTAGAAAAGGAAGGAGACCAAGATGTCTGGGAGAGTAGTCGACTCCAACCAGTGAAGATGTCACCTTTGAGTCAAAACATTTCCCATTAATGGGTCTATAAAATTGCACATCAAAAATTTTTTGATTGTTTTTATTATCTTAATTGACTGTAAAGACATAGATACACAAATCATAAAATGTTCAGAAGTAGGGCACTCATGAAACCTTTGCACTGGGCCCACCGATGTTCTACGCAGCAGGATAGTGACTTCAAAACAATAACAGGAAAGTAGAATTTACTTGAATTAAATATTCTAAAACCTTATTGGCATTTTTGTAAAAGGGCCTTAAAGGAACACTAAACCTACAACTACACACACACAGCCTGGACTTCTCCAAGCTCCTGAATCAGGCAGACCTGTAGCAAGCTGGTAGAGATGCAGGGGTCTTTCACATCTTGGTTCTGTCTTCCGTCTGTTGAGGTGGGGGGCCTAAGTAAAGGAGCATGGTTTAGTTTTACTTGGTGTAAATGCAGCCAGAGACAAACCTGCCTGAGTCTTGCTCCTATTGCCAAACCTATTCAATTTTTTTTCAATATGGTTTAATCTCAGAAGGGGTGGGGGAATAAAAAGAATGCCTCCAGGAGGAACATATAAAGGGAAAATATAGGAGACTTATTATTTGTTACCCTTTGGACTGCAATTTGAAACAATAGAACTAAGGAAGAGTAGGTTATCATTATTTTTGTTCTAAGCGTCCATTTACACGTTGTGGTGCATCAGAACCGTATTGAAAAACGCATCTAAAGTCTGCAAGCGGTTTTTACAGCGATTTGGGGAGGTTTTTTTCTGCAACCACATCCCAAAAAAATACACCAAATCGATGTAAAAACACGACTGAGGCATTTTTTCAATGCAGTTTTAACCACACCTCAACATCTGAATACAGTATGTTCAGCCGTTTTTCAGGCCATAAACATCTCGAAAAACGGCTAAAAATGCGGGTGCTGAACCCCTCCAAACATCTGCCCATTGATTTTAATGTGAAAAACAGCGCTGTTCCCACAGGGCGTTTCTTTTATGCGGCCATTTTTTAAAATGGCCGCGTAAAGAAAAGCCTCGTAAAAAGTGCATGTCACTTCTTGAGAAGTTTTTGGAGCCGTTTCTCGTTGACTCAATAGAAAAAACGCTCCAAAAACGGTGCAAAAATCGCAAGTTACTTAAAGAGGCTCTGTCACCACATTATAAGTGCCCTATCTCCTATATAAGGAGATGGGCTCTATAATGTAGGTGACAGTAATGCTTTTTATTTAAAAAAAAGATCTATTTTCACCACTTTATTAGCGATTTTAGATTTATGCTAATGAGTTGCTCAATGGACAACTGGGCGTGTTTTACTAGTGACCAAGAGGGCATTGTACAGAGGAGTGTATGACACTGACCAATCAGTGACCAATCAGCGTCCTACACTTCTCTCCATTCATTTCCTCAGCGCATAGGGATCCTTTTCGATCACTATGTGCTGTCTTATACGAACACATTAACGACAGTGAATAGACATTAAACGGCTGAAAATCAGAGGCTGTCTTCAGTGTTTTTTTTGTTACCCGTGTGAACATAGCCTAAGTATTCCCCTAAAGGATGTGTTTTTTTTTTCTAAACAAAAAAAGTCAGTTTTACAAAGTTTTCCTGTATGTTCATAAAAATTTTAAAAAAATTGTATTTGATATTCCAACACAATTATGGATATTTTTTTATTACCCTCTCCGGTCCCTCCCCCCTTTTCCACTCTGTAGCTTCACTATTTTCCTCCCTCAGACAGTTTTATGTTGTGTTTTTCCACTTCTATAGGAAGGAGGCCCCGAGAAAAGACCATAATACATCAATTGGATATGGGTTATCTTCATTAGACAACCCCTTTAAGCCCTAAATACATTTGGATCCCACTATTTTTAAAAACTGCAAGATATCCTTGGAGGTTCCTCTATCACACAGTCTCCCGACGGATTAACACGTAAAGCCGAGCTCCACATAGATGTTAATGGGGTCGATCAGTGTCGTCTGAAACTTTTTTTAATGCCCTGCTTTAATTCCACCACTGGCCATTTAGAATATACACGGTCTATAGCAAGATAAATATAATAATCACATCTACAATAAAATAAAGAATGCCAGAAATAGAATGTTATAAGAATTCACATTTATTGATTTAAAAATCTCTAACACTTGCTAGACATGCTCTTTAAAATACATTGGTCACATTTCCAAAAAGGTAGTGGAGTTACAGATACATAATAAAGCTGCAGCAGGATTTGTGCCGTACTAAAATTAAAAACAAAAATGAAATTGCAGGGCAAGAGAGAAGTTTTGCAATACGGTCTATCTTCAATTGGTATAATCCAGATATGACCCATTCCTGCTTTACATTATTTACACAAATACATAGAATTATCACACACATATCACTCATTCGGAAAAGGCAGCTGCCAAAAATACAGGAAAGCTATACTTTATGTGAAAAGCCCTGCCTTCCTGTTATTTGGGAAAAAATAGCTTCTAGAGGCTCCTAGTGAATTCATGCCATTGTGACTTAAGTACTACATGGACAGAGTAGATAAGACGACACTCGAGTTGAGGTGAGATCACTCTTGCGAAGATTTAGGGGAATTCCTTTAAAAATCCCCTGGCAACTCCTATAGCAGATCAAAAAAGAAGGAGGTAGTTTTTGGAGTAAGTGTGGTCTGCACCAACAGTACAGGTACGTCTGCATGAGGTAGTTTGTGAAATTCAAACTTTGGTTTTATTTGGGAAAACTTCATGAACATCGAAATTCTGCTTTCATTTATAACAAAAATGTAGAAATAGAACGGTGTTTTTGAATGCAGCACAACCGGAGATATAAGATAGTAATAAAACCAAGTGTTTCAATCTTAACGTGATTCATTAATTTACAACTCTATGGGACTTATTTGGTAAAATGGTGCCACCAGTCGATATCTGCTGTAACTACACAAGTTTAAAAAAAAAAAATAAAAAAAGTGAAATTGTATACCGCTTCCTAAACTCTAATGGCTGCTCTTATTTACAACACACCAACTAACACCATTTTGTCAAAGTGGACCCATTGCAGGAGAACATTTGAAAAGGGAATCACATAAATCAGATTGTGAAATCCTATTGGATACATTATATCCATGATTTAAACCAATAGTTGATGCAATATTTTTGATGGAAATACCCCCCTCCTAAGATGGGAATTATATAAGGTCTGCACTAAGCAGGCTATACACAATAAGATGTCTTCTATGGTTGGCAATATGCCACCTGGTTCCCAAACCCCTTGATCCTTCTGTATGAGAAAAGGTAAAGTATGGCATAATCACAAATAACTTTTCCAACACGTTGGAGATTCTTTGTGATAGCAAGAACTTCTAGTCTTCAGAAGAATTCGAAAACTCCCCTATGTGGAAGGAAATGGTAAATGAAGGGACTATCTCAACTAGAAGACATCCACCATACGTGTCTTGCCATACATATATAGTACATTTTATCATACCATAGTAAATACTATAAAATTGCACCTGATGTTTTCAGTGAAGCTCATCCTTCGTGAATATTAGTACTAATTTACACATCAGTTTTGGGGAACATAGGACATATTGGAAGTCGTTCTCCTGGCCATCCCCCAGGACTAGTCGTTTGATTTATATCATAAACCTGTTAGAACAGGACGTTTCTTTGTTTCCATAGATGTGGATTCAAATATACAGAATCTGTCCTTCCTGCATGGCTTAAATGCTATGTATGCCTTTGAAAGTTGTTTTTTTTTATTATTAATGTTTTATGTGATTCTACAATTTTTTTTAAACTTTTATAAAAAATAAAAATATTTTTACCATACAGCATCTATGTATCCTTAACACATAGAAGCTCCATTACACCTCTTGCACACGACCGAGTTCGGGACGTGAAAAAAGGTGTCGGCTGTTTCCAGACCCGACCACGGTACAGGTGAACGGGACTTCTGGAATTATACACATTTTATGATGCTCGGAGTCCCTGCCTCCCCACGGAACTGCAGTTCCATACTGAACAAAATGATACAGTACGGAACAGCATTTCCACGGGAAGGCAGGGACTCCTAGCATCATAAATGTCTGTGCTACCAGGTGTCCTGTTCACCTGTGCCGCGGTCGGGCCGGGAAATGCGGCGGAGAAGAGTTCCTGTGTCTCTATGCCACACAGGATAACAATAATATTGATCACATTGAAGTTGATGAACTTAAGGCCCTATTACACCGGCAAATTTTGTCCGATGCAACGAGCTCTGATCAACGCTAATCATCGCTCGTTGATCGGCGCTAGTTTTCTCCTGTCACAAGGAGCTAGTCTGGGCGAGCGGTCATTACTCCGATCGCTTGTCCCCATACATTATCATCATGTCGGCAGCGCGTCTCCCGGTTTACACAGGGAAATGTGCTTCCGACAACTATATTATTTCAGTTGTTTAAAACGATACCATCAGCAGATGAACGATCGTTTGCTCGTTCATCTGCTGATCGCTGCCGTGTTTACACAGGGCAATTATCGGCAACAAACATTCTATGAACGCTTGTCTGCCCGATAATCGCCCAGTGTAAAACCCCCTTTAGATGTGATCAATATGATTGTGATCCTGTGTGTTAGACACATTCAGGAGCCGCTCTCCGCTGAGCCATCAGTTCGCTTCACTGATGGATTCGGCTGATACAGCTTCTATTGGTAAAGGATACACACAAGCTGTATTGGAAAAATTAAACAAAAGTTTTTATAAAATTCCATTAAATGTGTAGAATCTATTTATAAAAACAACAACCTTTTAATGGTGTACATGCCTTTAAGAGTTCTTTACAATCCAATATTATCTGGCATGAAAAGCATAAATTTACACTTTTTTATTTTTCACAAAAAATGCAATATAAAACCAGTGAAGTTAAATGACAAGGACCCTGAAACCATGCGACTTGTCTAGTATTATAAACTCTGTTTTCTGTAGTACAAGCACAATATTAGGCACAACTACAATATTACATAAATCTCAGGCATGAGGTTTTGCGTTATATGGTCTTTAAGGGTGTTAGTGACAGACTCAGCCGGTAAGCATACCCGTATTACCACTGAAAAAAAAAATAAAGGCTTTTCGGCTAGTACAGTCACTAAAAATGAGGGGAAGTATGCTTATATTGATGAGCGTTATGGGTGCTTTAAGGACAAAATTGTGCAGCAGCTGGAAACCAGCTAGGAAGTCCTCAAAGCTAAACACTGAACGGGTGAATGACTTACACCATAGGTTTGATACAACACACGTTAGAGTCCCAAAATGGGCAACTCCATATACCATCATACTGGAGGTTATATGTCATAAAATGAATTAAGATCTCCTCTGATTTTGGAAAAGAGAGGTTGCCTATTGACTAAGCATGAGCCATCCCATAGACAGTGAGTGTTTGATTAACACCCCATGATCTTGCTTCAGTCAGAATCGTTGGACAATAGTATGATGGAGACAGTATGAATAATGATCAAGCACACTCTAAAGCCCTGTTCACACAGAGTTTTGTTTTTGCTCTGTTTTTGATGCGGACACATGCCCGATCTTTAGGCGTTTCCATCTCTGAAGTCCCACTGACATCAATGGGCGGTAGAGAAGGCAGTTTCTGCTGCGTTTTTTCCTGCGGTGCTCAATGGCCACCGCTGAAAAACACGGCAAACAGCATGCCCCAAAGTTCCTGAAGGAATTTTAAGCCAGATTTTTCCGCCAGCAGATAAACTCTGTGTGAACAGGGCCTAAGTAAGACTGATACACTGTGTTATGCCTAGTGCAGGTCCTGAGAGATTCAAGGAACACCAGAGGTAGAGGTCATGCACTGACTCCTCCCGCCCTGCACTAAGCGTAAAACTGTATTCGTTTTTCCTGGAGTATTCCTTTAATGACATTGAATGAAATACTGAAGCCACGTCCAACTGCGTAAAATTTATGCTCCCAAAAACGCCAATACTGAATTTTTGTTCATTGTATATTTTTCTGTCCAGAGGAACATCTTTAGAATCATTGATGAATAGTACATCTCTAAGCCAATAGGAACATAAAATGTTATCCTAATCCTTCATGGCCCATTACGTATGCATAAACATTATAATTTTTTGTTATAGCAAAACGGCAACTGTAAAGCAAACAAATTTGCATAAAAACATGAGGAAATCTTAAATCATAAGCATACAATATCCTGCCCTCCATAACAAAAAATCATGAAGATAAAAATTAAAAGCACAAAAACACAAAAAGAAAATAAAAAAATTCAAAAACTACAAAATAGTACTACAGATGTTAGTCAGGCGATGGTACGTACAAGCACATTCATTCTATTAAGGTAACTTCGGTTGCTATGATTATTTCCTCCAATTTTACATTTACTTGAATGGTCAATGTATAGACCTATACCATGGACTGCAGGGTCCTAACAAAAAAGCTCCGAATGTTGTCGAAAAATACGTGGTTTTTTTTTTGTTTTTTTTACTTTAATGAAGCAAGAAACTGCCTCTATCTACACTATCGTAGACATGACTAGGTTGTGTCCTTCAAAGCAAAAGATAGATCACGGAAATTGACCTAATGTTCCTACGTCTTGTTCTACATAGCTACATAGCCGTAATGCCGGGACTTAGCATTAGAAACACTGTATTTTACCCTGTTTAAAGTCACTTGTGCATATGAGATTATGTGGATGATTAGACATTGCCCTGGTAGCCCGGTATTCACATAAAAAAAGGGGTATAACCGAATATCCCTATTGGTAAAGCCTGTAAAGATTAACCTTCGACTAACCTGAGACAAAAACAGCAATGACCAGGCATAAAAGGTGCTGTAACAAATACTAAACGTATAATGATTAGAAACAAGATGCAAATTAAATCATCTCAATAACTGTACATAACAAAACGCATCTGATAAAGCTTTCCCTTTCCTCATTCACATCTTGTATAATGAATACGATTATGGTTAAAGCTCCATCAGATGTTTTGTAAGGCTGGGGCTAGACCTCAACTTTTTTTTTTTTATATGGTGAGCGATAAATCGATGTTCATAGGAATAATAGAGATTTTGAAGAGATTTTCAAGCAGCTCAATGCATTCCAATGGACAGCGATTTATTACAGCTATTTTTTGTAGTGAGATAAATACTCTGTATGCAGCCCAAGCCTAATGCATTCCTATCGACAGCGATTTATAGCTCACTACAAAAAAAACAAAAAGTTTAGGTCTAGCCCCAGCCTTAAAATATTCAATGCCATAGGAAGGCATTGCTCAGCACCATGGGATAAGTATCGCCTTTCTGGTCTACATGTAGAATTGGAGGATAAAACAAATGCTGAGATAACCCAAAATATTAACTTTTTATTCTATTGTTACATGTAATTATTCTTAAAAAAATCTTATGTATGAAATAAATTTTATACAGTATCTGGCTTTTGCAATCATATTTAACTACATTTCACTACAATACTGCTCAGTATCATTTGGAAAACTACAGAAATATTTGACATTTTTAATAGCCTGAGCTACTTACATTGGTAGCAGAAGAAAGCTATGGATCTGCAAGAAATTTACGGACTACAATAATGTTTTAAAAATAAAACCCCACACCATTTTGTAAATGACTTGTCCAAAAGAAAAAAAGGAAAACAAATTTTATATTATATATATATATATATAATGTATATTTTTTTTCCCACATTTTATATTTGTGTATTTCTTTAAATCATATTGGTTAAATTATTTGTGTATTTTCTAAAGGATTTAAGGTAGTCTTACATAGATCAGGACCATATATACAATGGACGGCTTACTTTTACTACGAGATTCCATTATAAATTATGTCAACTTATTCATGGTTAAAGCCAGAAACTGTTATAAAATCGAATTCCACAAGTTAATCTCAGCATTTTAGCAACAGAATGTATTATTTTCATAAATTCAAACAAAATCTATCTATAACAATAAAAAATAAATCGAGGTAGTTTTCTTTGCTCAAACTATAGAAATAATTTCTCACCCACTCCCAAGAGAAAAAAGTTAATTTTAAAAAAATGGCAACACTAACATTTGTAATCCCTCCCGTAACAGGAAGAGAATCCCTCCCATAAAAAGGCTTTAAAGAATTTAGGTCTGTAAACAGCAACAAAATGCAACAACTGCATTTATGTTTGTGCACCCGTGTTGAAGATAATACATTCAACTCTGTCAAGAAATAAATAGATAAGAGTTAAAAATAAAAAAAAAAGCAAACTTTTTTTTCTTTCCCATACAGGGATTTGGAATTGTCTTTTTTATTTTTCTTCAACTTATGCAGAACAGCCCTGGTTTCTAGCGGTTTTCAAAACAGTTCTTCAGTTGATCCTTGCTCATTCCTTCAATCCTTAGTAACACTTGTCTTGCATGAGTGGAGAAACGCTTTAAAAAGCAGCGGTAATTGCTCCAGAGGTACATTCAGCAATTTCCCTGTGAAAGGCATAAAAGAAATTAAAAAATTAAGAATAAAATTTAAATTTGAATCAAAATAATTTAATCAGGAGAATTAAAAGCATTTTATAAAGTACATGAGCACAGAAAAAAAATGTAAATAAAAAAATATTAAAAGCTAAAATAAATCTAAAAAAGCAATTATGATATGAGAATAAAAACACTAGGTCATAAATGGAATAAAAATAAATAAATCTATACTAAAATGAATAGTGAGGGTAAAAAAACATAATGCATTATAGGGAAATACATAAATCATTCATTTTCCTTCACGGATTATTATTTTTTTCTTAGGGTCTATTTAACACAGTGCTATGACTTTACAAAAACCATGATGCTTTGCCGCGATTTTGTGGCAATCACGACATTGAATCCTGATTTGACCGTGCCTTTAGGACATATGTCCTAATCCAGGTTGTTAATCCAGTTCTTGGCCGCTTGGGCTAGGTTATTACAAGACCGATTGAACTCATCTAGTCGCAGACTACTGACCAGCAATGTAGCGGATCTCCGGCAAACACATCATGAGGTCCGGGAATCTGTTGGGTTGATGTGGATACCTATACTCTGTGAAGTCTTGGCACACGTACCAATACCTCTTATTCAGCTGCTCAAGCTGAGAAATACTACTAAGACCTTGGATATCTGTTAAAGAAAAGCAAAAAGTTTAAAACATAAATGCCCATGCAGGTCCAGATATCAGAATGAATTTAGGGTTTGAACATACAGACTTTGCTTGCAATAATCCAATAGTAGGAAGTAGAAACAAGAGAGCCCTAAAACAACGATGCCAGCCATAAACCTGGCTGAAAAAAATTTTGAAATACATTTAACGCCTCAAAAGACGTGGCCTAGTTTGGGCCTTAAATATGTTCTGTGCTTTCCAAAAAGTTTTGATATCTCGGAGACATATCAGAAGTTTTGCTCAGCTTCTTCGGTATGATTGGCGCTCCTTGTTATGCTGGAGAGATCACATAGGACGTTCTATGTAAGCCGTCTTCGGCCTAGCAAGGAGCGCCAATGACAGCCGAAGATGCAGGGCGCTCAGTTACTTCTTAAGAACGCAGCGATTTAAAGTTTTCTCATCTTTGCATTCTGAAAGTCATTACTTTTTTAGTCCGCGTAGCCATATGAAGGCTTGTTTTCTGCAGGATGAGTTGTATTTTTTTTTTTTTTGGAACAGTTTTTGTGTACATGTAATTTATTGAGCAACTTTTACTAATTTTCTGATGTGTAATGGAAAAACACAGCAATTCCGTCAGAAACCGCAATCTGTTTCTACAGCGCTCACCGTGTGCTATAAACGGTCATTTTATTCTGCGCATTGTAAAGACTACAGCAATACCAAATTTATAGTTTTCCTTTGTGATTTTTTTTTTTACTATTTTGCAGAGTACAAACGCACATTTAATTAAATTAGCTTTTTGCATCACCATATTCTGAGAGCCATATCTTTATTTTTCTGTCAACAGAGCTCTATGACAGCTTATTTGTTGCGGGCCGAGTTATAGTTTTCATTGGTATAATTTTGGGGTACATATGACTCTGATTACTTTTTATCGCTATTTTTGGAAGTCGAGATGACCAAAAAACAGCAATTTAGACGTTGTTTTATAGGGTTGCTAGCGCGCGGGATGATTAGGGTTTTATTTTTAAAGTACGGGTCATAATGGATGTGGCGTTAGTCCTTTTATGGGACTCTGACATGCGGTCCCCTGATCACTTCTATAATACAATGAGCACCCCGTGGTCGTGTTGCAGGGGTATCGATGGTCTTACAGAGAGCCCTTTCCTTCTGTAAAAGCCACTTAGGTGCCGTATTTGTTTCTACCGCGGCATCCAAGAGGTTAGACGATTGGGTTGAGAG
This sequence comes from Rhinoderma darwinii, assembly GCF_050947455.1. Taxonomy (NCBI): domain Eukaryota; kingdom Metazoa; phylum Chordata; class Amphibia; order Anura; family Rhinodermatidae; genus Rhinoderma; species Rhinoderma darwinii. The sequence continues at coordinate 23,149,093 of NC_134694.1, read as the reverse complement.
TTACATTCGATCTCGGCTGTTAGAGCGGGATGTCCATGGACCACATCTGGTATACTGCAGTTCACCACCATTTACTTGAATCGGGATTAACCGCAATAACAGGGACAGCCCATGGACAGATGTGGTGTAGTTTCTGGTGGAAAAATCAAATCCTGTATTCTAATCCTGGAAACCCCTTCAACAGGATAAAACGTTATTATGGAAGTGGCCATTAAAAGTAAATTCATTGGGAAATTATACAGATGAGTAAACCATCCTATTATAATCCCCCACCCAGCCTTATCTCATATGACCATGTAGTAGAGAAGTGGTATAAGTGTGTACAGTGTATGTGGGAGTAACACCCACTGAGAAAGTGGGAGACCAGGCTGCTCAGTCCATACAAGAAGATTGTAAGGCAAGACACAATATACAGGTTTAGTAGTGAGTTTCATGTGACCACAATTACCTATTATGTTTATTTCTACTGGTAAAGAATAATTAAAACATTTATTTTACACATTTCCTTGCCAATATCTTTTTGAATAATAATAATTATTATTATTATTATTATTATTATTAAAAAGAGACCCTCCGGTCCTGCGACAACATTTTAAATATGACGGGGCTATGAAATTAAATTTCCTGGTGCCCTCCTGTTGCACCCCTCTGCCGTGGATCTGCCATTTCGGGGTCCCCTCTGTGTTGTTCCATAATGGCTGTAGCTCTTTTTAGAATACGAGTCGGAGACACTCCCATAGTTCTCGGATTGGACAGAGCTGCTCATGTGAGAAGTTCAGGTAAATACTGGAACAAAGGAGTGTCCTAGACTTAGTCTGTGAAGTGATGTGGCCATTTTGGGACAACACAGAGGGGACCACAAAGCGGCAGATCCATGGCAAAGGGGTGTAACTGGGAGGCACCAGGCAATGTAGATCAATATACCCCAATAGATTTATAATTTGTCCTGGGACCGGAGGGTCGTTTTAAGTCATATATTGTTTCAAGGGAATGGTTAAAAAAAAAAAAGGTTGTGGAAGATGCAGATCTTTTTGTACTAGGAGAGTGCGCGGAAAAGCTGAACAATAATAATGTACTACCTTCTCATCTATCACCCACCTTTTCACGACTCCCATCTTGTGCCCCAGTAAAACTGTTGTCTCTTAGAGGGAATGGGACTTTTAAAAAACATTTAACATTTTTTATGGGTGCGAGTGAAGTATGAAATACATCATTTTAGTAAAAATGTTTTTGTTTTTTTAAATTTATTTATGAATAGCAGTGATTACAAAAAAATAGAAATAGGTTAAATCAACACAGCCTTGAATATTAATCAGACAATCAAATACGACACAACATCAACCATGAGTGTATACGTGTGGTCACTGCATTGATCTACTGGTGTTATTCCCAGATAAAGTAAAAACAGATGGCGATCTGTCACACAATCCTTATTTGGATAGGACTAATCCTCCAGTTCTGCTGCCTGTAACTACATATGTGAAATGACGCGTGTTCTGGCCTTGGTGGCTGCATTAAACTGCTATTAAATTGTGATTAATAAATGGAAAGTTACAGGTTGCCTGGACACGACTCCCAAGAAACTCCTCATTTATTGCTGCACCGCCACCTAGTGTTAACCCCTCGTCATAAAAAATCTGCCAATGCAAACCAGAGCGAAAGCGGGCACTCACCTTGATTCAGGAAGTTAATGGCTTTCATGCAAACGTATTCTTCATTGCTTACTTTGAGCTGGCTAAACTTTCGATATAGGTAGATTAGTCTCTCCATCACTTCCATGCCTTCTTCACTAAATCTAAAGAAAAATCAGTAGATTAATATCATGCTTATTTGAGGGAATAGAACATTATTTTTATGGAGATGAGCAATAGGAATTTTGGACTTAAAATGGTTTATTTTTTGTATGGTTTTGGAGTATGGAGAAGAACCGCAGAATTAAACCCTTGTTGTATAGAAGAGTCACGATCCCCCCCCCCCCCATGCATTATATCACTAGATGTCACTTACTCACTCCGGGGCCTCGTCTATGAACAAGCAGAAACACGCCAAAAAAGCAGCAGGTTTCGCGCACTCAGGCCATCCACGCATCACATGGACAGTCGTTCATTTCAATGGCCGCATGTAATATATCAACAACCCCTGGCAGAATCAGGCATTTTCTGGGGGGTCTTGAGTGCAGTTATCATATTAAAGAGGTTGCTAGTGTCTAAGAACTGAAGTACTATAAGAAAACAACCTTTACAGTGTAAAATGTACCCAATATAAAAATGTATATATTAAACCATGTGTTAATGTTAAAAGGATTCCCAAGGAATAAAATAGACCCCAGTAGTCAGCTGTAATCTGTGGGAACCAAGTGTTCACTTTCCCTGCAGCGACACCACAGGGAAAATTAAGCATTACACCGCAATCATAGAAATCAATTAACTCTCCATGTAAAGCATGAATACGTTGGGTCCTCCCGAGCAAGATATACTCTTTTTAACCATTGTCCGCTCTGGCTGTGATGATCCTGAGCAGGAGACCCCCACCCCCGAGATAATTTCAGAATAGGGTTTTTTAAACTAGACAATCCCTTTAAATATTTCCATCTTTTAGCCTAGTGCAGATATTGCATCAATTTCTTTCTTTATATCGCGTAGAAGAACAAGTACAAAAGACGATGCACTGGGAGCAGAGGCTGATAAACGTTATGAAGTCATTAGATGGTTCCCAGCAATGATGTTTACAGCTCGGTAAGAGGTGAGGATGAGGCAGCTGCAGAACACAGGCTGGCATGGCCTCAGGTGGGAGTTTAGATGTACTGAACAACACAGCGTACTGGAAATACAAGAATTACTGAAAGACCAGCAGAGCGGCGCAGACACAGCGGCTTTGCACATAATCCTTTTAATTAGATGGATAGTTACTGTTCCCTTGAACTGCTCACCCAGAGAGAATATGTTACACCATGTTTGCATCTACACGCTTTAACAATCCCAGTACAGGGCTGGCAACTCCTTCTATGCCAGGATGGTTCTGCAGGATGGATGACTTGCAGACGCCTACTGAAGACATATATTATATGTTACCTGCCCTTGTCTCAAAAGGGCTAAACTATGGCGTATACTTTACAGCCTCCACTATGACCCCTGAGCAATAAAAGAGGATTTAGTTCTTAAATTGCGAAAACAAGTTCTTGCCTCAGCTTTCCCAGACTCCTGAATGGTCGTTCTCTCTTATCACAGTGATAACTCTCGAAAAAAAGTGGAATAACTAGACAGATACGTAATTCAGGACTGTAGGCAAAATGGTTGACAACCCCTGTAGGAGCTGAACAGATGGTTAGATTTGTTGCCACCCAGAAACAGATATTACTAAGGAATATATTTACGGTTGTGATTTTAGTTTTGAGAAGGAAATGGCCCTTTAAGGAACACTCCAGGCAAAACTAATACACTGTGTTGCTTTTATCGCAGTGCCTGAGGGGGCAGTGTTCCTTGAATCCCCGAGTCATCCACCGCCCCCACGGGCCCTGCACTAGGCCTAGCACAATCTTTGGTGTTTTTGAATCCCTGAATCATGCACCGCCCCCTCAGGCCCTGCACTAGGCCTAGCACAATCTTTGGTGTTCCCTGAGTCATGCACCGCCCCCTCAGGCCCAGCACTAGGCCTAGCACAATCTTTGGTGTTCTTTGAATGCCTGAGTCATACACCTCCTCTGACTGGAATTTTCCTTTAATTAAGCCCTAAATGAGTCCATGGTCATGAACGCACAAAGATACACTAAAATATAAACTAAAACAGAGTCTAAAAGTTTGTCGCCCCCCCCAGTTGTGCGGACTGGCAGCAAGTGCAAAATAAACGGGGAGGAAATGCTGATAATTCATGATCTATAATAAGCGGACACAATTGTCTCCACAAGATTGTGGCGCTTACCTCCGGCCGCTTGGCACTAGCACGGTTTAGTAGATGTGTTGGAAAAGGTAATGTCCAGCACTCGGTCCAATAAAATGTTATCTGATTGGACATTACTCTTTTCATTACATCTACTATTTGCATCAGTTGCCGACACAGAATCATCGATGTCTACAAGCACTAACATTATTACAGCGTGGTGTCTGAAACATCCGAGGTGCATGGTGAGCGGACCAATAGGTTTTCTTATATTTTTCTACCAGCACGGAGATGACAAGAGCCACAATAAAATTCCGCCTGTTCCATAATTCACTCGTACTTCGCAAAAAATAAATTGTATGTTTATTTCAGCCCTTCGAATCCACGCTGCCGCGGCCAACAAAATTATATTGGAGTGCTGACATTTTTTTTCACAAGACTGAATGTTCACAATGAGAAACAGCAGGTGCAAAGATTGCAGAATTGCCAGGTGCCGGAATCCCACACTGAGAACGTCCTAATGAACCGTATCCTCAGGAGAAGTGTGAATTCCTCTAATACCAATACAAGAGTCTGACTTCTCTCTATTCCTTAATTTGCCCGCTGCATTATTTTATATTTCAAGTCACTATGGATGACATGTCAATGCAGCCTGCAGCTATTGGACAACGTGGCAATGATATCACCTTGGACAACACAGCACTACTGATCGGAAGCTGGAGGAGCAGCGACGGGGAACCTGAGAAGAGTTAATAAATCACAACGCTTATTATTTTAATTTGTTTTTGAAAACGTAGGCTCAGAAAACCCCTTTAACCCCAATGATCTGAATATATATTAAAAAAATAATCCTCCCTTTTGTGCATCTGATTGGCTGTAATGGCTTAGTCAGGGTAATTTGCATGCCATGCGGGTGTAAAAACAGTTCATAATCAGGGGCGCAGGAGAAGCCATAGGCTTGAATTTGTAAGGGCATCTCCTATATACGGTGACAGAGCCTCTGACAGATGACCTCGAAGCTGGCCAAAACGTCTTTAATAAACATGTATTTGACTAAAACTACAACAAAGACTCTAAAAGTGGACCCTTAAGGCCCTTTTACACTGGGCGATTATCGGGCAGACAAGCGTTCGTATAACGCTCGTTGCCGACAATTGCCCTGTGTAAACAGGGGAATGATCAGCAGATGAACGAGCAACGATTTTCTGCTGATCGTATTGTTTTAAAAAAGTAAAATATTATCGTTGTCGCAGCACATCTTCCTGTGTAATCAGGGGGACGCGCTGCTGACATGATAACGTATGGGGACGAGCGATCAGAGTAACAAGCGCTCGTCCCCATCCATAGCTCTGTGTGACAGGAGCAAGCGAGCGCCGATCAACGAGCGGTCTCGTTGATCAGCACTCGCTGCACCGGCCGATAATCGGCCAGTGTAATACGGGCTTTAGTCAGTGAAAAATTAACGAATAGTTAACGGATTAATCTGATAATAATTGATAAGAATGAGACCTGGTTATTTCTAAACAATCGTGCACGGTCCAAAAAAATATAAAAATGGGATTATTTATCTTTAAGATTAAAGGGGTTGTTCGAGATAATTAAAAAAAAAAAAAAAAAAGGGTCTATTTTTTTTTCTTCAAAGACAGCGCCACTGTCCATGGACTGTATTCCTGGTATTTCAGTTCATCTCCATTCAACTGAATAGGACGGAGATGCAGTACCAGACACAGCACATGGACAAGAGGGGCGCTGTTTCTAATCCTGAAGTTTCCCTTTAAATAAATTATTATATTATTACCATTGACTAGAATCTTACTAGACTATTATCTTACTCTATGAATGAGCTGTTTAAGGTAGAACGGTTACAACTTTTCTTTTTCACAGAAAGCAGAGAAATGGCCGGAATCAACAAATCATACGATTAGATAACAGTTCCTTTCCGAGTGGGAGTTCATAGCAATGTGAACCTTTCCTAGAGTCAGAGTTTTCACGGCTGTTTTTTCACGGTGTCACCAACAATTGGAGGTGTTCTGTAAGAATCCGGAGATGTAGGAGTTCTATAAAGGAGCCACGAATAACGAGGTTCAGATAACTTGTCGGTGTACAAGCTTGTTAGTGGCGCTCTGGAGCTGGCCAGAGGCTGGTGCAGCTGTGCATGAACCCACAACCAGCCTTAAATCACACAGTAATCTGGCACCCGATAAGGGGCTGATTATAAAAAAAACACGTCATAAATCACTGTGCATATTACATAGCCCGAAAAGTAGATAAGGGGAGATTTAGAGACAGACCAATACATGCAATGCAAAGACCCTGGCTCATTTCTGTAAATGAATGGCTCAAAGGCCAAAGATCATAGCTGTGAAATTATTTTACATTTACATTAATGTGATATTTGAACTTTGGTGATGTGGATGAGGTAACTTGGAGGGTAATGTGGCACGGCTCAATCATGCTATTTAACCATGCAGTTCCCATAATTGTAAAGAGAAGCGTTTAATATCCGGGGCATAGCTATAGGGGGGTGCAGAGGTAGCCGTCGCACACCCAGGACCAAAGGCCCCTCTAACCTATGAGAAGACATCAGTATTATAAATGGCCCATGCATGGTAGTTGGGGGTCTCGGTTACAAATTTTGCATTCGGGTCCAGCAGCTTCTAGTTACGCCTCTGGATCATTTACCTCATGTAGATATATGCCTAAACGGCTTACGGGTAGCTCATCCTTTTTTTATTTTAATTCAGAGAACAGTTATATGAATACATACATCTGCAGCTTATAATGGGTGTAAATTACAGCCGTTCTGCAATTCTCACTGCTTCTCCGTAATGGTGACCGGCTGGTTTACTTATTCTTTATAACCCGAATAGAATGGCAGCTAGGAATTACTTCACCCAGGATTGCTGTTAAAGCCCTGTATACCCATGCCAAGGCAGAGTGCCCCCCAGACATGCTCCGCCAGCTCCCCCTAGCCATCTAGTATAAACATATTTGCAAAAAATGGTGAAAAATGTTCAATACAATCACATTATAGACTGGTTGCCTCCATGTTTATAAGGGTTAGCACTGTCGTCATGCAGCACTGGGGTCCCGGTGTTTGCATGTTCTCCATGTGCTTGCATGGGTTTCCTCCAGGTGACTGAATACATTCTGTGTACATTGCTGAAGAATATGTTAGCGCTATATAAATAACAGAAATAAATATATAAATATACACAATTTTTCATGTGCACAGCATTGATCAGAATGGATTACAGATGGAGAAATTAAAGCAGAGATTTAACTACTATTATATGTCAAGAAACTAGATATTCAGCAATTCCCTGTATGAATATGAGCGAACCAGTCAGAGGGAAGTCGCAGGAACATTACATTTGGTGCGGTTTATCTGAAGCCTGTTTTTATGCAATCGGAACCCATTTCCGTATAATGAAATGTTGCGAAAATTTCGACTATACCTGTGTTTCCATATCACACCATTTCTGCTTGCTGTCAGTGAATGAAAACATTCCTCTATTTTTCCATTCAAAACCTGTCATTTTCCATTCACACAGGTGCATGGTCCATTGCAATAGCAAGCAAAGATACGGCTAATGACCTATTAACCGGTGTTACAATGTTTCTATTCACCGATAGCCAGCAGAGCTCTTGAAACGGTGAAACGATACACAAAGAATATTAGAAAGCTGCAGATCATTTCATTAGAACGCGATTATTTACATAAAACTCCTTTAAATGAATCAGGGAGAACCACTTCCCACAGACCAATAATGATTGAGGTTTCCAGTCTACACATCCTGCAAGGTTTCATATTCTGGTTATGATATTGTTGTATTAGTAAATTTAGAGATGGTTATGGACACTCACCTATGCAGCTCATCTTCAGACGGAGAGTATTTAGAGGTGACATCTGCTAGATCCCCAAAGACCTGTTTGCTGTAAGTAGTGAGTGAGGAGAGCAGTATCAACTCCTGCCACGTAGTACTCAGCAGGCACGTGTAATCTTTAATAGAAAGATCACAGAAAAATGGCAACTTCTTCACCCACGTGATCTGACGGAACAGGAGCTCATCTGCAAGGCGGCACAGCAAGGCAAACAGCTCCGACTGAGTAACCTTGTACCTGTGTGTGGAGATAGAAACGGACGTCCATGGTATGAGAAAACAAAAAAAAACCTTACACAATGTTTCACAAATCATGGGTAAATACCGGTATGAAGAACTAGCGGGCAAGGTACAGGCATCAAGGCACCACAACTCTGAAAAGGATTGCGTTAACCAATGAGTATTGAGGTTTCCCGATTACATTACTTATGGCATTGTATCACAATAACCAGGGCATGATCATGGCTTCTGGAGGCCCATGGGCAAACACTAGGGGCACTGAGAAATTTTTTGGAAGATAGACTAACAATACAGGGACAAAACAAAAAGGATCAATTGACAAAACCAGCACACTCTAGGTAGAACAGTTACTATCAAAATAATTTACAAAATATATTTATTAATTAAAAATATGACATTTGTCATTAGCTGAATAAATAACTCCAAAATACGGTTATCTGTAACATACAATAAATACAATTCGAATATAATATTTAGAATAATGTATGTACATGGATCCAAAAGGTCCTAATATATTCCAGGACATAATCAAAAGACCCCATAGGTAGAAAAGTTAAGCTGGTTACTGAATCATCCAGATAGGAGTGAGGGTAAAAGGAACTTGTAGGTATACGCCAGGGTGAGAAGGCAATGAAATCCCTTAAAAGATTGATAGCGTAAAGTTCCCTTCATATGTTACGGGAGAAAGATGTAATTAGCTCCCCAAGCAAAACCAGCATCGAGCCTCGCGGCTGGGTATTCATCCACCCATACCTCAAAGTTTGGAATGTAAGTAAGGTCCCAATAGCGTCCTTCAAGACGGGATCCAGTAAGCAAGGCAAGATCCTGGCAGTCCTCAATCCACCGCGATATCCAATGTAGAACTCACGGCTTGATCTGGACCGGTCTGCCTTTGCACATCTACGCTTTCAGGCGTGGTGCAGGGTCGAGTTGACTCGTCACAGCATGGAGTCAGCGCCAGACCAGGTACACGGCGTGTGACGTCAAGCATGCCCGTGTCAAGAGAAGATTCAATTGGCTAACGCGTTTCATCCCTTCCGGGACTTCCTCAGAGCAGTCATAGCCCTCCAGGTATGCACAGCTTATATAGTGTCCATTTTAAGTATCTGATACCACTCCATACACACGTAGAGACGGGAATAGACATTTCACAAAGTAACGACATTTAAACAGATTTATTGTGCTAATATACATATCTATACATCCCGAATAGTCACATTAGATTAATATTTTGAAATTGAGACAGTTAGATCAATGTACAATTAAGTATCTTGCATTAAGTTTTATCCAACATATAAATTAATATAGGCTGTGATAGAGAAAGTAACTCTACCGAGATTATAAATTCTATTTTAAGCCGAGAATATAGTCATATCATTAACTTTTCAGAACATCTCCATCCATGGTAATATTACATTATAATTTCTTGAGTACACCAAGTCCAATACTAGGTAGAAAAGTTCATATTTAGCGAAGTCTCTATATTTGCTTGTGGATAGATGATTCATAAGGGGGCGGGGGGGGGGGGGGGGAGAAAAATAGAAAAAAAAGAGAAGAAAGGGGACAAAAAGAGAGAGAAAAGGGGAGAGGAATGAAAAGGACACACAGCCAGGATTTTAGAGCTTGTATGTAGCTTATGTAGTCACCCCCAAATCCAGGATCTACTATGCAGGCAAAATTCGCAATTACCGGCTAACACCGATGGAATGGAAGTGGGGCAGTGAGCAGCCCAGATACCTCATGAGGGGACAGGGAGCCAGTCAAGGACAAACAAATATTCCGTCCCAGAGCAGGTCCCCATCAACTCGAGGGGGACAAAGGACGCATTCATCAACCCACAACCAAACCCATAAGTAATCCAAATGTTTACACCAAACAGCCGACGGAGAGATCACCTCCCTAGTGGGGACAATCTCCAGCACACGACCCATATAGGGACTGTTTCTAAGTTTTAATCGGGGCTTATAACAGAGATAGAATCAGATACTGAATCCATCTTCAAAATAGGATTTAATCCAAGACAGTGAGATTTTTTTTTTTTAGAAGATAGACTAACAATACAGCCTCAATAACCGTACTAATGTATATAGTGCCTAAATAATACCATCCAGTGCTAAATAACAGTATTATTAGTGCCCCATAATACCGTCATATAGTGCACCCATAATTGTGTCATACTGTGAACATGTAACAAAGCTATGTAGTACCTAAATAATAATGCTATATAATTCCTAAATGATACCATGGCTGTCATAAGTTCAAAGCAAATTAAAGGCAGGGTGGTAATGGTACAATGGACCCTTTTGACCAGGCTATAAACCAACCCTACCCAAAATCTTTTTTAGCCTTGATTAATATTCGTTTATTTCAGTGAAAATACGAAACCGTGCGAGGCCAATTTCGCACAGGTAATTGGTGCCCTGCCGCCATAACACCTTACATTTTAGGTTACTACCTAGCATCAGCAGGAATCGAGTCACACTGGTATGTTGAACCATTACCAAGATGGTGCAAATATTGCGTTTGCACAGAATATTTTTGTGAACTATGTTGCTGCACAGCCATTGTCTAGCAACAGGCACAGAAGAGGGTGACAGCAAGCGGACATGGCATCAGTAGTGGTGCTCATAGAATGTGTTCGACACATTGGAGCTGTCGCCTCTTTTTCTTAGAGGATTAACAAACGGCCAAAAATGGCAATTCTCAACACCAGTAGCCAGTACTGCAGAACCTTGTAACCCAGACTGGCATCAGAGGAGGCCAAAAAATGAATATGGTAAAAATTTGTTAATGTGTGCGCTGAAACCCTGGTAGCAGCCTTGCAGACCTGAGCTACTGAGGCTCGATGACCAAGCGCCCTGGCAGCACCAAAAGCCCTTACAGAGTGGGAAGTGATCCGAGGGGGAGAAGCTTTTATACTTGGACCAATAGGCTTTTTAGATCAGAGCCTGAGCCCAACATGCAATGGTGGCATTGCCAAACTCTTGCATGGCCCTTCAGGAATAATAGAAAACAAGAGTGCCAAAACGACTTTAAAGAGGCTCTGTCACCAGATTTTGCAACCCCTATATCCTATTGCAGCAGATCGGCGCTGCAATGTAGATAAGAGTAACGTTTTTGTTTTTTTTAAAAACTAGCATTTTTGGCCAAGTTATGACCATTTTTATATTTATGCAAATGAGGCTTTCTAAAGTACAACTGGGCGTGTTTAAAGTTAAAGTACAACTGGGCGTGTATTGTGTATGTACATCTGGGTGTTTTTACTTCTTTTACTAGCTGGGCGTTGTGAATAGAAGTGTATGATGCTGACGAATCAGCATCATCCACTTATCTTTGTTACCACCCAGCTTCTGGCAGTGCACAGACACACAGCGTGCTCTCGAGAGATCACTCTGTGACGTCACTTCCTGCCCCAGGTCCTGCATCGTGTCGGACGAGCGAGGACACATCGGCACCAGAAGCTACAGTTGATTCTGCAGCAGCATCAGCGTTTGCAGGTAAGTAGCTACATCGACTTACCTACAAACGCCGATGCTGCTGCAGAATCAAATGTAGCCTCTGGTGCCGATGTGTCCTCGCTCGTCCGACACGATGCAGGACCTGGGGCAGGAAGTGAGTGACGTCACAGCGTGATCTCTCGAGAATACGCTGTGTGTCTGTGCACTGCCAGAAGCTGGGTGTTAACGAAGAGAAGTGGATGATGCTGATTCTGGTGACAGAGCCTCTGGTGACAGAGCCTCTTTAAAGAAGTCAAAAGATGCGGACTGCTCTCACCACACCGAGGCAATGCATAGACCATTTCTCTGGATGACATGGAAAAAAAACAGAAGGGAGGACAATCTCATTGATATGGAAAGTCGTGACGACTTTCAGGAGGAAGATTGGAACAGGTCGGAAAAAGAAAAAAAAAAAAAGACACCTTACCCTGGGAATGAATAAAAAGGCGAACATACAGGACAAGGCAGGCACTTCCGAAACTCAGCTGATGGAAATAAGGCCACCAGGGAGGCAATCTTCCAGGAAGGTGGACAAAGCAAAACTTCCCTCTTGGGTTAAAAATGATCAACTTGAGGAGTCCCCAAGACCATTGAGATCTCAAAGTTCAGAGGGGTGACAGAAGGTAGGGACCATATGAACCACCCAGAAAATCTACACTTAAAAACAAAGGGCCAAAGCCTGCTAAAAAAAAGTATGGACAGTGCAGAAAACTGATCTTGAATAGAAGAACATTCAAGTTTCCTGGCCTCACATTGTCTGAATGACTGGCTCAGAGTCTCTAGTCCTCCAGAAGGCCGGGCCCTAAATTTGAGATGCCATCCCCTTACATGCTCCGCCTGACCAGGCATTAGGCCCCACAGAGAAACTAGGCTGTCCCAGAATAGTGGGCCCTAAGGTGGGCCTCCATCAGACCTTATGTTCTGCCCAGTTCAGTACAGTCCCCGCAACACAACTGCTGCATTCAGGAGAGAGTTACTTACTGGGGGGAGGAAGTTATCCTCCAGAAAGCATTAACTAGATTATAGAGGCGGCGGAGCGCTGGCTTCTAGGACGGTATCGGGCCTAGAGTAGCCATGGCCAGCAATAAAAGAAGGAATCTTACCCACCAGGGAAGGCTAACCTGTCCCAGAAAAGTAGGCCTGACGGGGAGGAGGTTAGCTGTAGAGGATTTCTTAAGCTCACCATCTGGTGTCTTTGGGTGTGCACAGGATCAGCTCTTCAGTAACCTCGCACATATAGTGGGGGATACAGACTGCAGAAAATGAGGGCGATGAGGGAAATTTAGTGCAGAAAACTGCCTGATTTCCCGTTACCCGCAGGGGGTAGACTAGGCTATGAACAGGCTGACAACCCAGCTGTAGCTAAAGGAGAGAAAATAAATGAAACTAAAATAAAAAATAGCATCAGACCTGAAAAGCAGATCAAGACGAGGCTGGACGGCAGCGCGGAGGGCTTAAGGGGAAGCCTCCATGACTGCCATAGGACGGAAGAGAACCAATAGGAGAAGAGATAGTTGGGGAAAGGGAGGGGACGTATAGGGGAGGGGACGGGGGGAGTTATCTGTTCCTCCCGCTGTTTTCGGCATTGAGCCGGAAGCAGCGGGATGAACAACAGGTAGAAATTGAGCTAAGTGCGATTGCCGTTTACTTACCTCCCACGGCAGTAGTTAGTATGGCTTCCCTGGCCTCAATGGTCGAGCAGCTGCACGATCCAGGATGGCTGGAGGAAACAGTGGCAGCGCTAGCCCGGATCCCTCAGGCAGGCCCGTCGCGCTCCGTGTCGGCAGCCGGCATAGAGGCGCCCCCTTCCCCCACGCTCCTCACGGGCGTTAGTGTTACAGCAGCAGGGGGAGAGATGATCCCTGCGGCCCCTGCAAAAATAAAGCAGAGGGCGTCGTCGGGAGCGGTGGCTCAGGCCAGGTCCCCCCGCCGCTCCCGGCGGTCCCGTCCACCAGAGCGTCTGAGCCCAGACATGGCCCCTCGGGCCCGGCATCGCAGGGGGAGCCCTTCTAAGGACGCTGCAGGCCAGGTTGCTGGGATGGGCGCCTCCTCCCAGGGCCTGCGTCCTGGCAGGAATCCCCAGCCGCGACGGGGCTTGGCGGCTAACAGGGAGTCACAGGCCGGGCTCCCGATCACACCCCCGCCTTCAGCCGCAGTATGCAGTCCACGGCCGCCCCGCATCGCATGGTGATGTGCCGGCCAGGGGGCAGGCTTCCTCGAGATCAGCAGGGAGGACGACAAGATCAACGCCGACGTCGAGGCAACAAGTCCGGTCGGAGGTTTGGATCCCTACGGTCGGGCGTCAGGTGGCCGGCCCCTCGGTCAGCATGTCGGGGTCCCCATGTCGGTGTGAGCACCAGTCGGCACCAAGAGAGGATTTGGAAGATGGAGAGCTGGATGAGACGCAGCGCGGTCAGGATTTTCCGGCTGGCGGGAATACAGCGCCTGGGCAGCCCGGTGAGTGTGTAACTCCTACGTTACCGTATCCAGCAATTTTCATGTCGGGTTTTGAGGGTGGGGTAGCAGGCGCGGAGGTTGCTGCTGTCGAGAGTGGCGTTGTCGAGCGCGATGGCTTATCGGATTTGGTGGGTTGTTTGCGCAAGTTAGTCGGGCGTTTAGATAGGGCAGCGGCCCCTGTAGTTCCTGCGGTGTCCCCGGCGGTGGTATGGGAAGGTCATCGTGATGTATTGCCGCGGTCCGTGGGTAGTAATGTTTCGGGGGTGCTATTTTGGCGAGCGTGATCGGAGAAAAGGCGCCAGAAAATTGCTCGGCGTTGTTCTATTATTTCGATGCCATCGGGGAGGCTTATAGGGCGTACGGTGGGCAGGCGTGGTTGCGGTATGATGAGCAATTTCGCCAACGAAAAGTGGTACGTCCGGCGATTCGGTGGGATCAAAAAGATATTGCGCTGTGGTTAAGGGTTACTGCCCCGATTAAGCAGTCCTTTCCCGGGAGCGTTGGCCAAGGAGGTCAGTCGGGTCAGTCCGGACAGGGTTCCGGTTCAAAAATTGGGTTCTGCTGGCAGTTCAATGATGGCCAGTGTAAATTCGGGGCCTCATGAAAATTTAAACATGTCTGTTCGGAGTGTAACGGCTCCTCTCATGGGGCTGCAAAATGTATGCGGAAAGGGAAGCGGTCAGGTCCTAAGTCCTCCTCCGTTGGCCAAGGGGCGGTCTCCGGTGAGGGTGGAAAGAATGGTACCGTATCTAACTGAATATCCGGATAGGGTTGCAGCCAAGTTAATTTTCGAGGGGTTTTCGTTTTGTTTTGTTATTCCCCCTCCTCCGTATGAGGTCCCGGTTACACGGCGTAACCTTAAGTCGGCTTATTTGCACTCGGCGGTTGTTTCAGAAAAGCTGTTAAAGGAAGTTTCGCTGGGGCGCATGGCCGGTCCTTTTGTCGAGCCGCCTGTTGTAAATTTAGTTGTATCCCCTTTGGGAAGTGTGCCGAAGCGGGAGCCCCGTAAATTCCGTTTGATTCACCATTTGTTCTTTCCCAGGGGAGCGTCGGTAAATGAGGGGATAGATCACGATTTATGCTCAGTGGTTTACACGTCATTTGATAAAGCGGTGGCGTTGGTGAGAGGGGCGGGACAAGGGGCGTTGTTGGCGAAGACGGACATTGAGGCGGCTTTTCGTTTGCTGCCGGTACATCCGGAGAGCCAACGGCTGTTGGGTTGCTTCTGGAACGGGGGGTTCTATGTCGATAGGTGTCTTCCAATGGGGTGTTCTCTTTAGTGCGCATACTTTGAGGCTTTTAGTAGCTTCGTGGAATGGGTGACGAAGGGTGTAGCGGGGGTGGACTCATTGATACATTATCTGGATGACTTTTTGTGTGTCGGCCCTAGCGGTTCTCCTGTTTGTGGTAACCTATTGTATTGCTTGCAGAAGGTTGCGTCGGATTTTGGAATTCCGTTGGCGCCGGGTAAAACTGAGGGCCCAGTCTCCACCATTTGTTTTTTAGGGATCGCAATTGATTCGGTCGCTATGGAGTGCAGGCTGCCTGAGGATAAATTGCTACCCTTGAGGCAGGAAGTGAGGCGGGCCTGCCGACTAAAAAAGATCACTTTGCACGAACTCCAGTCGCTGCTGGGGAAATTGAATTTTGCATGTAGGATTATGCCAATGGGTAGAATTTATAGTAGGCGCTTGGCGGCAGCGACGGCGGGTATCAGGGCTTCCCATCATTTTGTGAGGCTTGGTTTGGAACACAAGGCGGATCTGCAGGTATGGGACGAGTTCCTCGGGCAGTATAATGGTAAATCGCTGTGGATATCCCCGATGCAAGAAATGAGTGATGTGGAGTTGTTTACGGACACGGCGGGGTCCGAGGGTTTTGGCGCATATGCGGGGGGTCAATGGTGTGCGGGGAACTGGCCGGACAGCTGGGTGGTCAGTGGCCTTACGCGAAATCTGGCCCTGCTCGAGCTGTTTCCCATCGTGGTTGCAACGACCATTTGGGGGGACAGGCTCAGGGATAAAAAGGTTCGTTTCCACTGTGATAACATGTGGGTGGTGTTAGCAATTAACAACTTATCAGCATCATCTCCACCAGTGGTTCAGTTGCTGCGTCACCTAGTGTTATTGTGTTTGTCTCTAAACGCGTGGGTGGTGGCGGTGCATGTTCCAGGGGTGTCCAACTGTATTGCTGATGCTCTTTCTCGCTCGCAGTGGGATCGTTTTCGTCAATTGGCACCAGGAGCGGATGCGTCCGGCTTGGCTTGCCCGGAAATACTCTGGGAGCTGGTTTCGGTCCCGTGGAAGGGTTGATTGAACGGTCGCTGGCTAGGGCGACTTGGAACGCTTATTCGGCTTGTTGGCAGCAATGGGAGGATTGGGTAAGAGTATTGGGCAACGTCTGCACGGAGCAAGACAGGTTGGTAGCATTGTTGTACTGGTTGGGTAATGCGTGGGAGGCGGGGTTTTCGCTGGCTAAGGTGAATCGTTTCGTTGCTGGTTTGGTGTTCGGTTTCAAATTACGGGGTTTCCAGGATGTATCCAAGCATTTCCTAGTAAGGCAAGCTTTGAAAGGTTTGCGTAGAGGCAGGGCCGAAGCAGATCAGAGGCGGCCCGTGTCTTTTGCCCTCCTTGGTTCACTGGGCGCATCGCTGGGGGCTGTTTGTAATTCACCTTATGAGGTAGATTTGTTTCGGTTGGCTTTTTCCCTCGCGTTTTTTGGGGCACTCAGAATTGGGGAGTTGGTCTCCCCTAGTAAGGCTAAGGCTGGGGGGTTGCGACAGGCGGATGTTGGTCTTTACGGGGATAGACTCGAGTTGTTGGTGCGGCGGTCCAAGACCGATCAGTTGGGCCGAGGTAAGCGAATAGTGTTGTTTGCTCTCCCGGGATCGACGATGTGTCCGGTCGCTTGCATGGGTGCGTTCAGGCCACTTGGCGAGGTGCCGGAGGCGCCATTGCTCCGCCATGAGAATGGCGCGTTTCTGTCTAAATATCAATTTGATGCAATATTCAAAAAATGCTTGGCTGTGGTTGGTGTGGGGGACAGGTGTTACTCGTCTCACTCGTTCAGAATTGGCGCGGCTACGGAAGCTGGGCGTTGGGGGTTGAATGACGAGGGCGTGCGTCGCATTGGCCGCTGGGAGTCCAATAGGGAGCCCTCATTTGTTATGAGTTGTACGTTGTTTCCTATGGTTTTCTTTGAGTTTCTTGTCCTTTCTTTTCAGATCATCGCCCATGTTTAGTCTGGCTGTTAGGACATTCTTTTGTGCACTGGGGGGCACTGCGGGCGGACGTGCGCCCGGATGGCCGCCAGCTTCGCATTCCGCGTCGGGATGCGGTGTTGCATTGGTTGGGGTTTCGAGGTATGTTATGGAGCTGGGTATTGGCCGAGTTTCAAACATATGCTCGCCTGGATAGAGTCCCGGAGGTTTTGGCGTTACATGTTGGGGGGAACGATCTAGGGGTACGCCCCTTTCGTGAGCTAGTGCGGTATATAAAGCATGATTTGTTGTGTCTGTGGGCGTCTCATCCGTCCTTGGTGATTGTTTGGTCGGACATAGTTCCGAGGAAGGCTTGGCGCCTGGCAAGGTCGGTGGAGAGGGTTAACAAGGCCCGCATTAAGGTGAATCGGGCGGTGTCACGATTCATTGCCAAGATTGGGGGCATTTGTGTTCGTCACAGGGATCTGGAGTCTGGGGTTGGGAATTATTGGCGTAGTGATGGGGTGCACTTGACCGAGGTTGGAATTGATCTGTGGAGCTTGGCCTTAGCAGAAGGAATTGAGAGGGCGGTTGTGGTTTGGAGGAACTCACAGGCTTAAGGTAGTCAAGGCCTGTTTCGCTGTGGCGGGGGGAGTCCTTGAGGTTGGTCAGTACAAAATGGTGGGGGGGTCGCATCGGGGGTATGCGTCCCCCAAAAAGGTATATCATTTGAAGACTTCATAGGGTGTTATCCCTTTGAAGTGGTCTTCTGGTGGTTGGAGCCATCTGCAGAGGTGAGCGGTGCCTCCGAGCTGGTTTACGGCTGGAGGTAAAGAGTTGGTGGTGGTTTGCAGATGGCTAACTTAAAGAAAAAACCGGTCTTAAAATGGCTTCAAGGACTTCCCCTGCTCTGTTAAAGTATTAAAAAATGTTGATGGTTAATTCTGATTCTGACCCATGTTGGGTCATGTGAATTAGAGGAGGAGTTATCCGAATGTTTCGGATTAAATTGCATTTAAATAATGTAAATAAATAAACGGCTGCTGTGGCCATTTCATATCCAACCTCGGTTGTCATGTGTCGTTATTGGGAGATGGGCAGGAGAAAGGGGGTGAATAAGTTTAGAAGGTTAAATAGTACATGACTCTACTTAGGCCAGTCATGTCTGCCTCCTATGGACATTAGGCTAAAACCAGGTGGAGCCAAGACCACTTCCTACCTAATGTCAATCTTTTAGTGGCAATGGCCCCAATGATATTAACGAGAAATTATAATTTGCTTACATAATATAGTGGTCCCCAAAATAAGCTTCTGGGGTCCAAACTGCAAGGTGCCTGGTGCTCAGGGTGTCTCCGTACACTTCCCTTACATTTTACTTCGTACGTTCAGTAAATAAATGGGGGCAACAGTCATTCCATTTATTAAAATCTCAAATTACATCCCAAAGGATGATTTGTAGCCATATCCTGTACAAGCTGATTAGCGCCATCATGTGGAGATTCTGTTTTAGAAGAGTTTTTACTTCTTTTTATGAAATGAATCGGATTTATTATTTTCTTGATCATTCAGAATCTTTTATAAATTAAACTACATTTTCTTCCAGACACAACGGCATCTGTTCTGAAATCTTATTGAATTGGTATGCTAATTGGTATTCTCCGTCCCTCCAATACTAGAATATTCATAACAGAATTTCTATAGATTTATCAACTGCAATAAAATAGCAAAGAATAAGGAATAATAAGCACAAGTAAAAGAATACTCATTTACAAGGCTGGAGGAGTGCAACCCAGAACTTCAAGGTGATTTGTGGTGAGCAGGAGTCATTTATTATAATATAGAAATAATAACGCCATTCTTATTGAAAACTTCAATGATGGAGTTGTACAGTGAGAGGAGATAAGAATGACATATAAATACTGGATAAAGAACATATCAATATGCAGCTGTTAAGAAAGAGGCCAAGAATACATATAATTAGTATAGAAGTTCAAAATAGCAATACTGAAGGATACAAAGAAATCCCCCAGACAAAGCGAAGTTCCACATTAAAGGCGTCTTTACGGAATACAATAGACAACAATTTACACAGCCGTTCCCTAACGTAAGATTATTGGAATCTTTTCCTCGAGCCATTGGAGTGCTCTGATGAGAACCTACAGGACCGCGAGAAGTCTCCAATTCGCTAAAGACCCATTAGCCCCATTTATGACTGCCTATAGTTTGTCAATAAACTGCAGAATACAGGCTGTCATAAAACAGTGCAAGTTCAGGCCCAGGTAACAACCACGCCTGACCCTCGACCCTGCGGGCCATTATCAGATCATGCAGCCTTTTTATTGTAACATTTTATAAACAAATTCCCCATTATTTTCTTTGACAGTTCAAATTTTACATTTCTTTGCAATGCTACTTCTCTGTCCAATACTATTCTTCCTGGAAATGTAATAAGGGTCCCTCTTACACGGCCTGACATGCGCCGTGTAAACAAGCGCTGATGAACGAGACAGCTGGTTGATCGGCACTCGTTTGCTCCTTTCACATGGAGCTAGTATGGGGACAAGTGAACATTACTACGATCTCTCGTCCTCAGCCCTCTATCGTGTCGGCAGAACATCTACCTGTTTACGCAAAGAGACGTGCTACCAACGATGATAATATTTTCTGCTGCATAAATGATGCGCTCAGCCGATAAACCAGTGTTTGCTCGTTCATCAGCGGATCGTTGCCCTGTTTACACAGGGCAATGATCAGGAACGAGCGTTCATATTATTGACCCATGTAAAGGAGCCTTAAGTTGACTGGGCGTCATCACTGTGTAGGGACACCCCCAATTAACCAGGGGAATTGAAATAGTTGAACAGGAGCTGACAGGAGTGCGGACATGTCCTATTTAACCACTGAGGAACAGAATATCTAACTTGACTTTTCTATAGCTGGTGACAGTGCCAAATATAGTAGTACACCCCATCATGGTTGTCTATGGTTGGTTACAACACACTCACCCTTCTTCAATCAGCATTGGGGTGTTGAGTGGTTCCATATCCTCAGCAGCAAGTAGTTGGTTAATGAGAGTGTGCGACTGAGGGTCGAGGCTTCGTGTTTGGGATGGGATCAAGGCAGAATGAGCAGAGTAGCTAAAAAGATGAGGTAGATACTGATAGTGCGTTGGTCCGGGTGTCCCCAAATACTGGTCCCGTAGAGAAGCAAATCCATTTAGTTCCATTGATCTACTGTAGGAGAACAAAGACAACAATGTCAGCATCAAATGAAACCGTGTCTACTATTACTAATCCAAATGACCTAAGAAATCCATGTTACCTCGAGGAGGGTGTGGATACAGGTGAAGGCTGGTTACTCTCAGATACTGCATTGCCTGGCGAGCTGTGGTCACTGTCTCCGTTGTTACTCCAAGAAGTGTTGGCTTCCTCCTCAAACTCTTGACCAGACATTATTCGTTCAATCTCTTCTTCTGAAATCTGAGAAAAAGGGTTTATAGAGTAATAGGTCAGAGATTAACTTGTATTTCTGCTAAATGCAATGGAAGCGGTGATGTCAGATGGCATTGCGAATAACATTAGAATTTGATCAGCGGAAAACAATGAATATTTTTAAGGTCAACAGAGAAGCCTATACTATGATGGCCATGTAATAAACCATACCACCCTCCCAGCAATCCCAGATACAGGACAGGATTTTAACAGATATGGGAGCATTATTCTGTGTTGGGAGGCACTATAGGGGCATTATCCTATATGGGGCAGCTATAGAGCCATTATACGGTGTGGGTGGCAGCTATAGGGGCATTATCCTTTGTAGGGGCAGTGATAGGGCCATTATCCTGTGTGGTGGCAGCTATACGGGCATTATACTGTGTGGGTGGCAGCTATAGTGCCATTATCCTTTGTAGGGGCAGTGATGGGGCCATTATGCTGTGTGGTGGCAGCTATATGGGCATTATACTGTGTGGGGAGGCAATATAGGGGCATTACACTGTGTAGGGGCAGCTCTAGGGGCATTATACTGTGTAGGGATGCACTATAGGGGAATTATACTGTGTGGGGGCAGCTATAGCGGTATTATACTGTGTGAGGGCCACTAAGGGGTCATTATACTGTGTGTGGGGGGCCCTCAGATGTGTTTCACCACCCTCTGCTAAACCCCTAGCTACGCCTCTGATGGCACACCCTCAGCAGCCATAGTCGGGCGTCAGCACCCACACACAGCAGCAGGCTACCTTGAGCTCGCCCCATCCCCCACCCACACAATTATCATGGTTTTCGATGTTGCAAGGACTTATTTTTTGAATGGAGCCAAGTCCTGGCATCTAACTACGAAAGATGTTGACATACGTCAGACAAAATGGGGCTAAGTACGATAGTGGGGGGTCCCAAAAGTGGGTCCAGCCTCAGAAAGTTTGGGAACCACTGGCCTATCCTATCAATGTAAGATTAGTGGGGCCTGCTTAGTGCCGTACATACAAGTATGACTGTGCCTGGTACTGCAGGAACAATAACAGGGCCAAAATGCTTCAGTGAGTGCCACTGCCACTTCTTCTGATTGGTGGTGGTCCCAGAGGTCAGACCCCCATGATCATACATTAGGATAGGCCATTAAATGAAAACCCCAGACAACTCATTTATAGGGGTTGTGCAGTCCCTAAAAATTGATGGCCAACAATATCTGATCGATCGGGGTCCAGCTCCCGGGACCCCGTGTGATCAGCTGTTTTGAAGGGGCCGCAGCGCTCGTACGAGTCAGCGATTCACAGTACGAGTCGATAAAGAATGAAGTGGAAGCAGCGCTCGTATGAGTGCTGCAGCCTTTTCAAAACAGCTGATCGGCGGGGGTCCCGGGGAGTCGGACCCCGACCAACCAGATACTCATGGCCAATCGTGAGGATAGGCCATACATTTTTAGGGACTGGAGAACACATTTAAGGTGGTATATTTTTCTGTATTTTCTAATATGGTAAAATAAAGCAACATTTTCCATTCTTACTTGTACAGGACCAATACTCTTGTTTCTTCCACCTGGCATCCCATCTTCTCGAATTGCTGTAAAACAAAAATAAGAAAATAAAATGTAAATGTCAATAAAATTACATAAACCACATAAATGAAATACTGTAGCATAATCATAACACACACTTCGAGTCATAAAGAACTTCTGGAAATAGAGATTGAAAATAAATTAATAATAAAAAAAGCTGTAAAACAAAAAGCAGCTGTTTTGTACACATCATGGCCACCAGGTGGCACTGGTTAACTTAGACAAGAGAATGTGTTCCACAAGATATACTATAATATAATATACTATTATACTACAGTGGGGCAGAATGAGTCAGCTGCAGTTATTTGAGAAAGTATCTATAATATTCTTATATATTACAGTAATTTTTTCATGTTTTCATTATGTTACTCATGCTCTCATGTTAATAGATCTACTACCTAATATTTACACAGTGCCAGTATAATCTGCAGGCCTGTGCACAGATTACAATATGCACATATGCTCCTATCTCCAATTAGCTTTACAATCCTTACACATATATACTGAGCCAATTTAATGGGAAGCCAATTAACGGTGTGGCCAGTTATAACCACACGTGTGTCAATCTTCAGTGCAAAACTCCTTATGGTCAATGTCTGTATTCCTTTTCCTAGCCCCAGTGCTATAGGTAGCAGTGACAATTCACTGGGCTGCCAAAATACTGACAATCTCAATATGCAGAAAACAATTATTTAAACCCCCCCTCCTAGAAATTAACATCCTAGAAGTTAATGAATTGTAAAAATATCTATATTCAGCTGGATATAGATAGATAGATAGATAGATAGATAGATAGATAGATAGATAGATAGATAGATAGATAGATAGATAGATAGATAGATAGATAGATAGATAGAATATAAGAAACTTTGTAATAGGTTATTAGAGAAAATGCTCCCCTGTGTGCAGTGTAGAGAAGACATGATAGTAGTCAGGCTCCACCACTAAAGGGGGTTCTACACTGGCAGATTATCGGGCAGGCAATTGTTCATATAACGCTTGTTGACGATAACTGCCCTGTGTAAACGGGAACGATCAGCAGATGAACAAGCAAATGCTCGATCATCTGCTGGTCGATTCATTTAAAAAAAGTAAAATATTATCGTAGTCGGCAGCCCATCTTCCTGTGAATACAGGGGGATGTGCCATGACACGATAATAATGTATGGGGACGAGCGATCGGAGTAACGACCACTCGTCCTCATCCATAGCTCCGTGTGACAGGAGCAAGCGAGCGCCGATCAATGATGCCTCGTTGATCGGCATCTGGCTGGTGTAAAAGGGCCTTAACTCTATCTTAAAGAGGCTCTGTCACCACATTATAAGTGCCCTATATTGTACATGATGTGATCGGCACTGTAATGTAGATTACAGCAGTGCTTTTTATTTAGAAAATTGATCACTTTTGACAGAATTATGACCTATATTAGCTTTATGAGTTTCTTAATGAACAACTGGGCGTGTTTTACTTTTTGGCCAAGTGGGCATTGTACAGAGAAGTGTATGACGCTGACCAATCAGTGACCAATCAGCGTCATACACTTCTCCCCATTCATTTACACAGCACATAGCGATATAGCTATATCGCTATGTGCAGCCACATAAAAACACTTAACATTACTGCAGTGTCCTGACAATGCATATACATTACCTCCAGCCAGGACGTGATGTCTATTCAGAATCCCGACACTACAGCACAGCAAGTGTAATCTCGTTTGAAATGACAGTTTACAGCGTAATCTCGCGAGATTACGCTTGCTGTGCTGTAGTGTCGGGATTCTGTTAGCAAAGTGTCAGGATTCTGAATACACATCGCGTCCTGGCTGGAGGTAATATATATTCACTGTCAGGACACTGTCAGTAACATTAGTGTGTGAGTAAGTGGCTGCACATAGTGATCTAGCTATATCGCTATGTGCTGTGTAAATG
Source organism: Rhinoderma darwinii (assembly GCF_050947455.1). Lineage (NCBI taxonomy): Eukaryota > Metazoa > Chordata > Amphibia > Anura > Rhinodermatidae > Rhinoderma > Rhinoderma darwinii. The sequence continues at coordinate 23,124,959 of NC_134694.1, read as the reverse complement.
AATGGGGAGAAGTGTATGACGCTGATTGGTCACTGATTGGTCAGCGTCATACACATCTCTCCACAACGGCCACTTGGCCAAAAACTAAAACACGCCCAGTTGGGCATTAAGAAAGTCATTAGCATAAAGCTAAAATAGGTCATAACTCCGTCAAAAATTATCGTTTTTCTAAATAAAAAACACTGCTGTAATCTACATTACAGCGCCGATCGCATTATGTACAAGATAGGGCACTTATAATGTGGTGACAGAGCCTCTTTAACTGAGTTAGAGCCTGCAGAGGTGAAAACAGCTAAAGAAAAATGCAGGATACAAGTCATATAATGGCCAGAAATAGTGTTATTCCTCACGTACACACATAGGACAACTTATTCTGCAACGTCATCTCAGTGTAGGTACGCTTTAATAGAATGGTCGGTGGATCTGTACAACTCACGAGCACTATAGGATCGGCCAAGGGACATCGGGATAACTAGAGCAAGTGGAAGAAAGGATCAGGTTAAAATCCTCTACGACTCTTCTTTTCCACTGATGTTGGGATGACAGTGGGGAAAATCTCCAGGCTATGGCCATAATTGCAGCCACAAATAATAATCTAATATTGCTGTAGTAACTGCAGGAGGCGTTCTGGCACATATACAGGTCAATTGTGCATCTCCTCTCCAATTTTCTCCCCTGGTGATATAGTCCGGCGAGTGACAATTTATCGGTAGGGTTGTCTGGAGCATGATATTTTTATAGAAAATATGTTGTATGAAGTATATAACACATATCCGATGACTATTTTAATGAGAGCCAATGTTGGAGTTCCCCATATGAAGTTCTTGTACTTGTCCCCGCATATTACGACCTGTCCCAGATTGACAAACTCAAGGACTGTACTCAACCTACAAACCCACTAACACTTGTTCAAGGTGTCTGCATTTCAAAGCACAATCTGTCTCCACCATAAATTTCAGTGTCACTTCTGTCACCCAGCTTCCTGCCTTTTGACCTTGAATACAGTCAATTGCAGAGAATTTAGATACAGTACAGTGGGATAAGTTAATGCCATTTACTAAATTCCAGCCTTACACTTTCCTAATAGAAAAACAACAGAGGACAACGCCTGGCTTATACTTTCCAGGGGGCACAAAGAACACCCAAGTTAATGAGTCTTAGAAAAACACAGATAGTGGCAAATCATTAAGGGAGAAATGAGTAAGCGCTCCAAATGGCAACTTGTGTTTCCACATTGGGGTCACCATGATAGACTATAAGGAGATTTCCAATGAAAGGCCTTATTACACCGGCCGATTGTGGCCGATGCAGCGAGCGCCGATCAACGAGACAGCTTGTTGATCGGCGCTCGTTTGCTCCTGTCGACGAGTGGTCGTTACTACGATCGCACGTCCCCCTACATCATCATGTCGGCAGCGCGTCTCCCTGTTTGCAGGGAGATGAGTTGCCGACAACAATTATATTTCAGTTTTTTTAAACTATACGATCAGCAGATGAACGAGCGTTTCCTCGTTCATTTGCTGATCGCTGCCCTGTTTACACATGGCAATTATCGGCAACGTCCGCCCAATAAATGCTCAGTGTCCCCCTGAAGTCTCGAATATAGATTTCCATATGTGTGGTTATCACTGGCCATATACACTAGATCAGTTGTCTCCAACCTGTGGCTCTCCAGCATGCCAGGTCAGGGAATACTGAGAGTAATAGTTTCACAACTAGAGAGCAGGTTGGAGACCACTTTATTAGACAGACGGCTAACAGCTGACTAGTAGAATGGGCCCACACCCAGTCATTTCTGACAATGACCATCTAATTAAATTAATAATAAAAATAAATTGTTACATTTCCAAATTCAGGTTCAGCCCTACAAGATAAATGGAATCTCACAGGGCCAGGGGCAATAGACAACAGAAACATTTATTTCGAGCAGTCTGTTAGAACATTTTTAAAATTAGAAAACATTCAATGATCATCCAATAATACAGAATCATTTCAATAATCCAGGCTCCTATCTATTTTACGCTGGATTAAAAGGAATTTTACTGTATGTTCCTTTTCAGCCTTTACTGCCTATAATGTCTAAAGGCCCTTTTACACAGGCCAATTATCGGGCAACTGAGCGTTCATGTGAATGTTCATTCCCAACCATTGCCATGTGTAAACAGGGCAACGATCAGCCGATGAATTCATTGGCTGATTGTATAGTTTATACTGCAAGAAATATTATCGTTGTCGGAGAAAATATCCCTGCCGAGATGATGGAAATGTATGGGGATGAACAATCGTTTGTCCCCAAACATAGCTCCTTGTGAAAGGAACAAACAAGTGCCGATCAACGAGCTGTCTCATTGAGCGGCGCACGTTTACACGTCAGGCCATGTAAGAAGACCCTATGTTGGCTTTATCCTGTTCAATTATAGTCTCCCCAAGAAATATTCTCCCCCAGAGGTGCGACAGCTGCTCATCTCCCCTACTAGATGGAAATCACATGCACATTTAGCAAGGTTGTTATTAAACGTACTGGGGTTGGAACTTGGAAGCCATCTAACGTGTATGCCCATCTTAAAGGGGTTGTCTGCTTTGGTTTCAAGGGTCCCCAGACAATAAGTCGATCACAGGCTGTGCTATTGCTGGAACCCCAAACCATCAGCTGTAATCGGTGAGGGTATACAATGTTTCCTCTTTTTATCCCTCTCTTAAAAACATTTTTCTGTGAGTGAACTAGGCAACAAGAGTTTAATTTCCCTGCAGCGCCACTACAGGGGAAATAAAGCATTACGCAGTTCCCAGTGAAATCAATGTATTGTCCCTGTAATGTCAGGTCCTCCAAAATGAGGGATGCGCTTTGTAGATACTTTCTGTTCTGTCCTTGAGGGTTCTGAATGGGGGACCCCCCTCTATTACTTAGAATTCTCCTAAAAAGTATCTGAGAATGTAGATAACAGTGGTTTTGATTTTGACGAAGTTATAAATAATTTTAGATTTATGCTAATTAGTTTCTTAATAGACAACTGGATGTGTTTTTACTTTTTACCAACTGGGCATTGTACAGAGGAGTGTATGACGCTGACCAATCAGCGTCATACACTTCTCAATGTTCCAGCGTGATTGTGAAGTGAAAGAAGCTGGGCTGGAACAATGAGAAGTGTATGACACTGATTGGTCGCTGATTGGTCAGCATCATACACTCCTCTGTACAACGCCCAGTTGGTAAGATGTAAAAACACGCCCAGTTGGTCATTAAGAAAGTAATTAGCATAAATCTAAAATCGTTTATAACTTGGTCAAAAATGATCGTTTTTCAAAATAAAAACCACTGCTGTTATCTACATTACAGCGCCAATCAGATTATGTCGGAGATAGGGCACTTATAATCTCGTGACAGAGCCTCATTTAAAGAGGCTCTGTCACCAGATTCTCAAATCCCTATCTCCTATTGCATGTGATCGGCGCTGCAATGTAGATAACAGTAACGTTTTTGTTTTGTTTTTAAAAACGTTCATTTTTGGCCAAGTTATGAGCTATTTTATATTTATGCAAATGAGCTTTGAAATGGACAACTTAGCGTTTTTTTTTCGTTATGTCCAACTGGGCGTGTATTGTGTTTTTAACTGGGCGTGTTTACGTGTATGACGCTGACCAATCAGTGACCAGTCAGCGTCATACACTCCTCTCCATTCATTTACACAGCAGCGATGTGCAGCCGCATACACAGAGAATAACGTTAATCAAGTGTCCTGATAATGAATACACATGATCATCCAGCCTGGACGTCATATGTATTCAGAATCCTGACACTTCTGACTCTTTTCTGTGAGATTTCCAGCAAGGGAAACGAAATCTCGTTTACCTCCGTAATCTCGCGAGATTACGCGTGGCTTGCTGGAATCTCACAGAAAAGATTCAGAAGTGTCAGGATTCTGAATACACATGATGTCCAGGCTGGATTTCAGGCGTATTCATTATCAGGACACTTGATTAACGTTAATCTCTGTGTATGCGGCTGCACATCGCTGCTGTGTAAATGAATGGAGAGGAGTGTATGACGCTGACTGGTCACGGATTGGTCAGCGTCATACATGTAAACACGCCCAGTTAAAAACACAATACACGCCCAGTTGGATATAACGAAAAAAAAACGCCCAATTGTCCATTTCAAAGCTCATTTGCATATATATAAAATAGCTCATAACTTGGCCAAAAATGAACGTTTAAAAAAAACAAAAAAACGTTACTGTTATCTACATTGCAGTGCCGATCACATGCAATAGGAGATAGGGATTTGAGAATCTGGTGACAGAGCCTCTTTAATTATATTTTGTTTCTACAGCCCGGTTCACATGTGTGCTAACAGCTCCGTTAGGGGATCTCAGATTCCGTTGTTTTTGCGGCACAAAATAGCACAGCCAATTTACAGAAACCCTGCGGAACCCATTCAAGTCAATGGGTTTCATTGGGTGCCATTGGTTTCCATCATCCGATGGGTCCTGCGTGTCCGGTATTCTTGTTCCGCTCCTACAATAGTGCAGAACAACTGAACCCGTATGGGCTCATTCAAACGAGCGCGTATTACGTCTGTGTGACAGCCTGTAAAACAACGGCCGTCAATGGGGCCGATCACACGACCGTTGTTTCAATGGAGCATGTGAAGGGTCTATGAAAAAAATAGGACATGTCCTATTTTACCGAGTGTCACGCATCCCTCCATAGACTCTAGTCTATGGGGGATCCGTGACAACGCATCCCTCACGGATTTACCTCGGACGTGAAAAACGTCAGTTTTTCACGTCTGAGCCAACGCTCATCTGGTTATAGCCTAATGCAGATGTGAACACAGTAAAAATACCATTTTACATGGGCCAATAATTGGGTGAACAAGCGTTTATACTCATTCCCAATCATCGCGATGGATATACAGAGCAGAGAACGCTTAATCTCTTAATCATCGTCTGATGCCATCTTTTACCCGGCCAAAAACTTGGACACTAGTCGGCAGCACATCTACCGATGTCAACAGGGAGATGTGCAGCCAACATGATGCAAATGCATGGGGACGAATCATCGTAGAAACAATCATTTGTCCCCATACTAATGATCATTGCTCCATGTGACTGGGGCAAACGAGCGCTGATCAACTGATCATGCTGTATTGTCGATCGGTGCTCATTTTAAAGGTATAAACATGGGCAATATCTGCCCAAGTAAAACAAACTTTACTGATATTTGATTAGTTTGTTATTGGAATTTAGACAAAGACCAAGGAAAGATAAGGCCATGATTCTGATTAACTATTATCAATCCCTGTAATTACAGACAGAGTGTGTCTAAGCAGATCCTTCTGGTGACCACTATCTGCTATCCGATTTCTGTTTATCTCTAGCCTTGCCCTCGAGGCCTCAGGAGTTTTAACTGCAAACAGTAACAGAGTCATTGTCTTCTTCAGACAGTCGCTCTCCACAAAGCTCCAGTAGTTTGATCTGTTTAAGCTGGTCTTTTCTTCCTACAGCAGTAAAGCAAGGATGAGGCTCTCCTCCGATCACTTATTCTTTCTTCCTTCCTTTCGCCATACGTGAGGTGTTCGTGCACTATATTTTATAACCAAACATTGTTATATTCAAATCATATGACCAGATGTTCTAATTATGAGACCTCCAAGCAAACACCATGGGGGTGGTTTATTAATAAAAGCGAATAGAAAAAGCGAAGCATCATTGGAAAAACCACTCCTCTAGACTTTAATGCCCGTCTCAGTACCACGTGACTACCATTACTATTTAATCGCAATATCGAGAAATCACTACACGTAAACACACTGTTTTTTTCAAGACTAGCATAGCAACAAAAGCATGAGACTGAAGAAGCACCTCTACAATCAAATCATGTAATATATGAATATGCAGATTATCCCTTCAGCTGCTCATATCGAACAAATGGACCTTCCTTCTATCTAAACCTATTGGCCTTTAATGTTTAAAAGAAATAAAAAAAATTATATATAGTTACACACACATACAGACATATATATATATATATATATATATATAAACATATATAGATATATATACACAGATAGATATATATACACAGATAGATATATATACACAGATAGATATATATACACAGATAGATATATATACACAGATAGATAGATAGATAGATAGATAGATAGATAGATAGATAGATAGATAGATAGATAGATAGATAGATAGATAGATCTATATCTATCTATATCCATACATACATCCACTAGCTCCCCCCTATTAGAGTGCTACAGGATTCCCACAATTCCCTGTATTCTCAGACTGCGCTGGTGGGGGGTGGGATACAATACTGTCAAGTATTCTTCAGTTTAGTACATTAAAGGACCTTTCTCAATTTACTATCAAGGCCGCTATAATGGTGATCCTCTTGTGGACGACTGTCACCATAGGTATTAATTACTTCTGCTGCAGTCAATGTCCAGGAGTCAAAGGCCCAAGGCCAGGGGTGTTATCCAGATAGGTAAGAAATGCACTGAATGCCTATTGTGCTACTCAATAAGTCAAAACTAGTCTTCTCAGGCTGATACCATCTCCTAATCTCAATTCCTTATCTTTGTCTTGATGGTAAACTTTCCCAAAACTTCCAGGTGTCACTAGAACTCCCTGGTGTGTGTATATCAGACTTTTTCTCTATTGTGTAAAATCCATTATCTACTTACATAATACAAGCCTTAAAGTAAATTTACCTTTGCAAAATTTTTTATTTAAATGACAGCGCCCCCCCATCTGAAATAAAAAAGCAAAACTTAAAAAAATTAAGTTGTTTTTTTTTTCAGTTAAGAAACTTCTGGGAAAGCTGGGTGACAAACGATATGGCACAATACAGCTTTTACAGAGGTTGTCGTCCAGATTTTACAGATCTTTAATGCCAAATTAGCAGAGTCAATAAGTGGGGAACTATATATGAATAGCAAAGCAGATATGCCATTTAGAACTCTGGAAAAGGGTAGAAGCTGTAATGGGAGCTATAGAGAAATATAGCAAAATAGAATTTAACGAAAAAGGACAAATAGAGGATATATATTTACTGGTGGTTCAATTATTTAAGGTGGAAATGCTATTTAAGGTGGTCACCTGACCATCTTCAAAAATATATGTTCTTTCCGAACAATGAAATATTTACATTTTTGGAACAATCTTACTAACTGCCTACGTTAAGATTAGTTTTTTTGAGGTAAATCGGGAGCAATATTTTTCACCCAAAAAATAAATAAATCCTAATCATATTGTATGGTTATACAAAATGCTGTGATAATAGCAATCTGTGGATGATAAAAACAACCATAAAAGGTTAAAGCCCTTAAAACCACCTTTAAAAAGGAGCTGCGTGCGATTAGTAAAACATGAAAATGTTTCTCTTCCCCCGGAAACAGCACCACTGTTGTCCGTAGGCTATGTCTGGTATTGCAGGTCAGCCCATGTTTTTTTTAATCTCATACAACCCCTTTATTGGGGGGGGGGGGGCGACGACGATTACATTAACCCTTTCAGCAAGACCTGGGACTGCTGCATCACTTATTGTTCCATAATGAGTATAAAGGGACATGTGCCCAGATTGGCACGCACAGGTGGCGTCTCCCACCACAGCAATAATTTATGTGGTGGTTAATATTTTATTGAATGTTGTTGTAGATACAACTACTGATAAGTTATTAAAATTTTTACAAAATAAAACCAGTGTGGTATATACACGCGGTTAAGCTGGACAAACCTTCAATCATATCTATGTAGTTTTATCTGCCATTATATACGAGAGACATACACAGGATATTCCTTAGGCACTGTACTGTAAGTATGCGCAGATTGTACCAAGCTAACAGCAGGAACTGTTAAATCAATGAACGAAATATGCCGGATCAGACGAGACTGTGAAAAAGTAACAACCTGGGAGCTTTAAGACTGATAAAACATTCATCATTGCCTGGGATTTTACAGCAGGGAGAAAAGAAACGGATGTGGAGCGGCTGTGACGTGGCATCCATTATGGCTGTAATCTCAAAAAAAAAACTTGTTAAAAGGGCCACTAAAGTCTACTAAAAAAAAAAAGCACAAGCTCAAAAGGAAATAATAATATATAGTAAAAGATATGGTTTGGAAAGATATGGAAATCATTAATTTGGTTTCCGTACGGTTAATAAAAGAAACCGATATTTTTAATTTATTCAATGTATAACAAATACTACCTAAAGACTCAAGTGTATGCGACGGCGGCCCTGCTGTAAAATAGATCTAAAAAAATATTCTATCATGGGTTGAATATATATATATTTTATATAATATATATTTTACTGGGAGCAATCTGGCAATCTTTCACCCTAATGTAGTTTGATTTCCTGTCCACTAGGTGGAGATGAGGCTCCATTAAATTCCTTATATTGATATAACTGACAAGAATTACATTTATATTGGTCATTCCCAATCCTCAATTCATCCATCATCCTTGTCCTCCATTATTTAGGGTGGCCACACACTTAAGATTAGGATCGTATGTCGGATAGTTTGTATGAACAATCTGACCATCATCATGTCAGGCAAAACTGGCAGATCACGGACATAGTTATATAAAAGTGTAAAACAACAGAATGTATTCGTGCAAAGTGACGAACGATCGGCCATAATTGTATAGATTCAGCCAACGAAGGGCAAATAAAAATGACAAATCCCTTTTTTGGCAGACTGTAGTTTGTTGTTGGTCATCGCGAATGATCGTTCGTGTATCATTTTAAACCGATAGTCAGCCCAGATGGTAAAAATCGTTCATTTTAGTGTCCGTATTACAGCTGCAATACCTGGACCTCCTGAGATCCTACTGAAGCGGACTTAGATCACCATAAGAACTCACTGCGTTCAGTAGAACCGCAGGCAGTACGGGTATTTTGGCCATAAAATGGAGGCTAAAACGAGTCCATGTTACATCCGAAGATTAGACAAAATTTTGTTATTTGACAATGAGAAATATGTCACAAGCCGCGACTCTGAAACCTAAAGACATATTTGCGTCAACTTTTCGTCTCAGATTTTGAGTGGAGCGAAATCAGGTATTCCCATCTAAGTTTACATTTGCATCGTTACGGAAACCTGTTAAAGTCAATGGGTACGTTGGGTGCCGTGTTCGTCATGCAATGGCTCCAGCACTTCTTTTTTCATTTTTCCGTTCCTATGACAGAACAGAAGACCGAAAAAAAAGGACTGCAGATATAAACCCAGACTTACAGGAGTATTCCCAGAATGGACAATCCACAGGATAGAAGAGAACTGTCGAATTGCTGGGAGACCCACCACTAGAGCCCATCGCAAAAAAAGGGGTCCCGAACCAGCTCTACTACAGTGAGGAGGACATTGATTGGAGCGGCGGGCGAGCATGAAAGCTGCTGCTCCAAAGTTCATGCAGATGATGGAAACAATCGATCGCAGCGCTCTACTGTTTCCGTCAGTCCTACAGACATTGGAATGGAGCGGGAAGCGCATGCTCCACCACTGCTCCATTCAATGTCCTCCCCACTGTGGAGGGGTGGTACCATGAGTAGGAATGGGTGTTTCTGGACCACATCTCTCGCAATAGGTGGGGGTCCCAGAGGTGGGATCCACAGCGATCAGACTATTATCTATCCTATAGATCAGTGATAACTGCTCATTCTAGTACAATCCTTTGAAAACGCCAGTGTGAAAAAAGCTTTTAAGTTTTTACAGGATACGTAACTGATGTGATGGTCCATTATGGGCCGTCAATAATTTTTTTACTCCCATTGTCTTATAATGGGCCCATCACATTTCCGTCCGTTATCAGTTGTTTTTTATCAATGGATAGAATAGCGCAGCATGTGAAGTTATTCTGTCCTGCAAAAAGAAACAAACATGATGGAAAAGAACTAACCAAGTGTGAATAGAGTCTTAGGGGCCTTTTACACGGGCCAATGATCAGGCAAATGAGCGCTCGTTCCCGATCATTGCCCTGTGTAAACAGTGCATATCAGCTTATAAATGAGAAAACGCTCGTTCATCGGCTGATCGTATCGTTTATGCCGCAGAAAATGTTGTCGTCAGCACATCTCCCTGTGTAAATAGGGCGATGTGTTGCCGACACGATGGTAATGCATGAGGACGAGCTGTTTAGATGATTGGCGCTCGTTGTTACGGCCAAAATTGGCTGGTTTAAAAGGACCTTTAGGCCTATATTACATAGATTTTATATGCCATAAATATCTGATGGATGGGGACCAACTGCTAGGATCCCCACTGATCCGGAGATTTGAGGTATCTGCTCCCCAATTTACATAGAAGAGATGGGTACACATGTATAGTAACTCTCTACTAATCTCTATGGTAGTTATAGAACACTTATACACGGGCCAACGATCCGGAGATTTGAGGTGTCTGCTCCCCAATTTACATAGAAGAGATGGGTACACATGTATAGTAACTCTCTACTAATCTCTATGGTAGTTATAGAACACTTATACACGGGCCAACAATCCGGAGAACGTGCACTCACACAAACGAAACGAAAATATGCAAACGGTATGGGACCGAAATATCGTATTAACGATCATTCGTCCCCATATAGCCGTGTAAATGTAGCAAACGAGAACTGATTGACATGTCATTTTCTTGATCAGCAATAGATACCGTGCAGGAACTGCCCACGTAAAAGGGCATTAAAGGGGATGGTCCAGAATCGAAAATTACCATCTATCCACAGGATAGGTGATAATTGTCTGATCGATTGGGGGCCCCACCAATCGCAAGAACAGGGATCTTGAACCCCCAGATCCTCCTCACTGCTCGACCAGATAGAGGAGGACATTGAATAAAAGCGGCAATCGAGCTTCCGCACTGTTGCTGCATTCAGGATCTATGGGAATGACCGAAGTGCTGACTCGGCCATTTCTGTCAGTACCATAGACATAGAATGGAGTGGCAGGTGCATGCTTGCACTTCAAGCTTCTCCTCAATGCAGGGGTTGCAGTGAGGAGGAACGTGAGGTTCGGGAACCCCAGTACCGACGATCAGTGGGGATCCCAGCGATCAGACAATCACCACCCATCCTTAGGATAGGTGATAATTGTTGATTCTGAGAATACCCCTTTCAGTTTGCTTGTCCGTTTACATAATCCTTATATACTATGATGAGAGTAATACATGCCATGTTGACACGGGACCTGGTATATTAATTTTTTTGATTAAATGGGGTTCCAGCAGTCAGAGACCCACCAGACATTTATGCCATATCAAATCAATATACCCTAAATTAATATCTACAATAACAACTATATTCTTAAGACACGCAGTTGCATTACCTTTCCTATTCATCCCCATTTGGAGGCACTTGAGCAGTCGACAATACTGGCAACGGTTCCTCTGTTTCCGCGACATGACGCAGTTCTTGTCACGACTACATCGGTACACTCTCTTATTGCAGATGCTACGCTTAAAGAATCCCTTGCAGCCCTCACAAGAAATGATGCCATAATGGAGGCCTGTGGCACGATCCCCACAGATAAGGCACGCTCTCTGGTCAACGCGGTCATCTAAGGAAAAGAGGGAGAAATAGTTTAGATTACTAGAAATGTATACAGTTTACAGTAGGGAAAGTATCATATCTACCATATATTGCAGAGGCAGTTTATCCTTAAAGTACCTGTCCAGAATCATGGCCATGTAAAACTACTTATGGAAATGTGCTATTATGGTCGTATACAAAAAATCGGGACGCTAAAGCCATTGGATGATGCAGTCGTGTGACATAGTCTGTATGACATGGCTACTACATTTCAGCACCAGGGGCCAAGCACAGAACGTTCAGTTTTTTCACACGTTTTTGGAAGCGAAAACCACGTCGGAAAACGCATCAAAAAACGTCCGAAAATGGCTCCCATTGATTTTAATGGGAGGCGGAGGCATTTTTTCCCAGCGAGCGGAAAAACTGTCTCGCGGGAAAAAGTAGCGACATGCCCTATCTCCGGGCGTTTACGTCTCTGACCTCCTATTGGCATTAATGGGAGTCAGAGAAAGCATATTTTGAGGCGTTTTTGCCCGTGGCGCTCAATGGGCGCGACCGAAAAACGCTGCTAAAAATGTGGCAAACGGCGTGCCGGCAGATCAAAATCTGCCTCGAAATTCCAAACAGAATTTTGAGACAGAATTTTCTGCCTGCAAAAAACTGTGTGAGAACATATGGTAGGTTTATTCTTCTATCCATTATTAGCACATTCCCGTCAGTAATCTTATATGGCCATATTACTGGAAAACCCCATTAAATGGTTTCCCCTGAAGCTTTCCAGCCAGTGACCGTAGACCCAGAATCACAGCCGCTTGTTGCTCTCCATCTACTCATTGATTATCAACAAACAAATGATTTGTAACACACAATATACCACGAGTGATTTGTTTTAATGAGCAATGGAATATACTTGAAATAATTGAAGCATCTCTACTTTAATAAAGCCACGTTCTAATCTATTATGTGCACAGCAAATATAATTGAGGCCTAGGGCCATACGCACACATACGGGCAAAAGTATTAGGACACCTACACATTACACCTACAGGAGCTTTTATGACATTCTAAATCCATTAATATTGAATTGGTTGCCACTTTGCAGCTAAAACAGCTCCCACTCTTCTGGGGCTTTCTACAAGATTTTGGAGTGTCTAGAGGAATTTTTGCCCTTTTACCCAGAAGAGCATTTGGGAGGTCAGAAACCTATGTTGGACGAGAGGTCATGGCTCACAATCTCTATTCTAGTTCATCCCAAAGGTGTTGGATGGGGTTGAGGTCAGGGCTCTGTGTGGGCCAGTCAAGTTCTTCCACACCAAACTCACCCAACCATGTCTTTATGGACCTTGTGCACTGGGGAACAGTCATGCAGGAACGGAAAAGGGCCAAATCCCAAAACTGTTCCCACAAGGATACAATTGTTCAAAATGTCTTCTTATGCTGCAGCATTAATATTTCCCTTCACTGGAACTAAGGGTCTTAGGCCAATCCCTGAAACCACCACCCTATAGCATGGTCCCTCCTCCACCAAACCTTTCAGTTGGCACAATGCAGTCAGGCGGGTAACGTTCTCCTGGCATTCTCCAAACCCATCCATCAGACTGCCAGATTCATCACTCCACAGAACACATTTCCACTGCTCCAGAGTCCAGTGGCGGTGGCTTTACACCACTCCATCCGGCGCTTGGCATTGTTCTTGGTGATGTAAGGCTGGCATGCAGCTGCTCGGCCATGGAAACCCATCCCATGAAACTCCTGATGCACAGATTTTGTGCGGATGTTAATGTCAGAGGGGGTTTGGATTTCGCAGTTATTGAGTCAGCAGAGAGTTGGCGACTTTTTTGCACTATGCGCGTCAGCACTCAGCAACCCCGCTTTGCCACTTCGTGGCTGAGTTGCTGTAGTTCCTAAACGCTTCCACTTTACAATAATACCACTCACAGTTGAATGTGGAATATCTAGAAGTTAAGAAATTCTGGAAACTGACTTGTTACAATGTTGACATCCTATTACAGGACCATGCTGGAATGTAGTGAGCTCTTTAGAACGACCCATTCTTTGACAAATGTTTATAAAGGGAGACTGCATTGCGAGGTGCTGGATTTTATACACCTGTGGCAATGGGACTGAATGAAACACCTGAGTTCAATGATTAAGCAGTGAGTCCCAATACTTTCGTCCATATAGTGTAGATCTGGTAACTTGGACTAATGCTCATGATGTTCCTTCTGTAGTCATGCCGCACGGATCTCATTCAAATTGTCAAACAAAAAATAAATAAATTTGGTTCAACACAGCATAGCTTCAATTCTCCCAATATCCTTTGCAGTGCAATGTGACCTTATCTCTGCCGCCAAAGATATGCAACCTTATGCCCCCGTCATCTTTTTGATCATGCAACGTGAAGGGATCCTATGTTTGTGTTACCGTTATACAACTTGATAGATTACAATATTATAAAGAACATCTTCAAATACTCAATAAAGGAAATGCAGAAATACTGGAGAGGGTCTCCTATTCACAATTCTTATCTATTAGGCTCATTCACACGAGCGTGACAGATTTACGTGCGTAAATCGGTCCGTGTGCGCTGCGTTATACATCACTGTGCTTCGCGAGTGGCTTGCGTTGTTCACGCGCTCACAAAGCACATTTTTTTTTTCTTTCAAAGGAATTGATATGCAAATCATGCACAGCACACGGATGTGCATCCGTGTGCTGTGCGTGGTTTTCACGCACCCACTGACTTCAATGGGCGCGTAGGTGCATGAAAACGCACCAATATAGGACATGCAGTGAGTTTCACACAACGGACTCTCGCTGCGTAAAAACTCCTGCATGTGTGAACGGCTCCATTGAAATCAATGGGTCAGTGTGCTGTGCGTGATTTCCACGCACAGCACATGGACGAGATTCACGTTCATGTGAATGAGCCCTTATTCAGGAGAATGGCGAAACAGTGCGTCTCTCTCACTCTGGAGGACCGGGCATATCCGTGGATTACGCAGACGAGATCTTGAATTTAATGGAGACTGTGTAAAGTATCATTTCACCTTCCAGGTTACCCCATAATTGATTAACTGCTTGGGGTCCCAGCAGCGGAATACCCTGTGATCAGCTAATCGTCGGATTCCCTTGCAACCAAAAGTTATAGTCTAAAGCAGACAACCCCTTTAAAGTGTATTTCACCAACTTTTTTTTCGAATATATAACAATAGGTGAACTTGCTATAAGTAAACTCACCCATCCATTTGCATGTCCTCACAATATCCCACCATTATGTCAAATATCATGAACTTATTTCCCATACACATTACAGACTTTAATATAGAGGAACATTAGCGCACCTGTGCAACCGTGCACTACAACAACTGGAATAACATGCTAAAATGGACTGATGGACCTCAAGGGATGGATAACCAAATGACATCCAGATTAGACTACCTCCCTCCCAAACTAGTGACGCCTCCTTACAGTCTATATGTTATAGAATGCAACCTATGGTTCTGTTATTTTCCATTTTAGGCTAACAACTGACTTCCTGTAATGTTCTTCCATAGGATTACTGACAAGTCTAAAACATTTGTGCGCCTCCATGATCATTCACTACTTTATCTGAGAAATTTCCAGTTCTCACCAAATCTTGGCGTCTTTTTGTAAGCTTTAGGCTGTGTTCATATCCACGTTGTCTTTACATTGAGGGGTTCCGAATGGCAAACGGAAACCCAGTCGACTGCACTATTGATTCCGTCAAGACAACGGTACCCTCTGACAACTGTCACAAACGGAAACCTTTGCAAAGTTTCCGTCACCATTGAGATCAATGGTGATGCAAACGGAAGCTAAGGTTTCCGTTAGCCTTTCTGTTGAGGGGTTCCCCCGACGGAACCCCTCAACGGAAAGACAACGCTGATGTGACCACAGCCTTACACGTCATGTTTAGCCTCCTCTATGAACACATTGTAACAATCCAACGTGTCTGGTCCTTTATATGAAGCCATGGTTCTGGATTAGGTTGTAGTGAATGGGTCGGAATCACCAGTTGGGATCGATCCATAAGTTCCCGTTCCTCTTATGAGTGATTTCATGGTCATGTACAGGATGTGCAAACCCGTATTCAATATATATCCTGATTTCTTCCCAAAGAAGAGGAAGATTTTTTCAGATACTGTGAGCTAAGATGCTGAGATACATTAAGGAGAGTTATTTTAAGTGACTTGCAATGTGAAGCATGATTTACGATTAAACGCAGATCCAAGATAATGAGGATACATCTAGGTTAACGAACTAGAATGCTCCAGTCATCATTCTGGCAGTTTCCTCTTTTCGTCTGACATCTCTGTCCCTGGAAATGACGGCACGCCAAGTAGGATTGTGCTCACAGAGTCGGCAGCCCAATTCTGTCGCAGTGGGAAAGTTACCATCAGACGATACCAAATCTCACATGACAGCTCTTCTAGCTCGCGGACATTCAATTTACATTTTCTGTTCTCTTTGACAAATGGTAAAAGCCAGCATGAAACAACGTTAACCCCTTTGTCACTGTAGAGACTAGAGACACCTCACTGGGAGGCACCTCTCTAAAGAGTTAACTTTTTTATAAGTATTTTAAAAATGCACTTTAATCGCATAGAAAAAACCATATAAAAGCGCATGTTGCATTTACATCTGTTAATATTATCATGCATATGAATGTAAAGGTTTGTGGAGGTTCTCAGAAATGTAGATTTTATGAGAAAATAGGGATCATGGGGGCAGACGTTATTCAGAACTTCCTGTCACTAACCCCCTCGAAGACTATAGTCGATATAGAATAACAGGGAACAATAAATTGTAGTCAAATAGTATGGGCCCTGTTACACGGCCCGATACGGAGCGTGACAACGAACGCCAATCAATGAGAGCGCTCGTTGATCGGTACTCGTTTGCTCCTTTCACAAAGAGCAATGCTTGATTGTGTATGGGGACGAGTAATCGTTACTACGACCGTTTGTCCCCATACATTTTTATCATGTCGGCTGCATAAACAATATTATCAGCCAACGAACAGGGCAATGATCATATGAACGCTCATTTTCCTGACCACTGGCCCGTGTAAAAGGACCTTTATTCTCAGAATAGCCTACATATTGTACATATAGTCTAACTAAAAAAAGATAGAAAATCATTTACCATGAGAATGGGATTTATGAGGTTCTGATCAGAATAGATATAGGGTGTATTGACACTTTGCAGTCATATCACGTATTTTGTTTTAACTTGCTCAAAATTGTGGCAAAAAAATGACTGGAATACAAGACAACACCCATATAGATATAGATCAAATCAAAATCCCCCCCCCCCACTGTTAGTGTCCCTCACATTGGTATATTAATGTATTCAGATAGGATGCAATACTAATACTGTATATTAGCATATTTGTTGGTAAGATGGCCTTGCAGCACAGGCAGTGTTGAGACATACCAATGTAGAAGAGCTAAATTTGTCACTCCTGAAGTATTATTTGTAATATTAGGCACTGGTAGGCCTATGCCATTATACATACAATGGGACCGCCCCACATTCAGCGGCCGGTGGTGTGTCCCGGTGTCAACTGGGGACGCAGATACAGTCAAATCCAATGCTGAAGCAGGAAACCGCCCCTATTTCAGCATTCACTGTGTGAATCGGCCGTAAGTGGCACTCACAACATTGGCATGGGGGCAGCTAAGGGGACATTATACTGTATGAGGCATCTGTGGGGGCATTATAATGTATGGTGGCATCTGTGTGGGCATTATACTGTATAAGGGCATCTGTGTTGGCTTTATACTGTATGGGTGCAGCTATTTGCCATTATACTGTGTGGGGACAGCTATAGGGGCATCATACTGTTTCGGGGGTTCTATGGGGGCATTATACTGTGGTGAGGCACTATGGGAGCATGATACGGTGTGAGCTGAACCTGGTTTTTGTGGGCGGGCTTAGAGGCGAGGCTCAACAAGGAACAAATTTGTTTCACACGCTGCATTGGTAATCCCTCTTTTCGATACTTGAAAGTTGGGAGGTATGCATTATCTTATACTGTACAAACAATGCACCCCAAAGCATTTCATAAATTCAATTAACCCCTTAAGCATGCAGCCCATTTTTCAAATCTGACATTTCACTTTATGTGGTAATAACGTCGGAATGCTTAAACCTATCCAACCGATTCTGAGATTGTTATCTCGTGACACATTGGGCTTCATGTTCTTGGTAAAATTTGGTCGATATATTCAGTGTTTATTGGTGAAAAATTGTAAAATTTAGAGAGAATTTAAATGCATCTGCTTGTAAAACACACGGTTATACCACCCAAAATAGTTACTAGTTCACATTTCCCATATGTCTACTTTAGATTCGCATCATTTTTTGAATATTTTTATTTTTCTTGGACGTTACAAGGCTTAGAACATAAACAGCAATTTCTCATATTTTTAAGAAAATTTCAAAAGCCTTTTTTTTAAGGTACCTCTTCAGTCTGAAGTGGCTTTGAGGGGCCTATGTATTAGGACCCCTGATAAAACACCCCATTTTAAAAACTAGACCCCTCAAAGTATTCAAAACAGCATTTCACAAGAATTAAAGCAAAGTGGAGGTGAAATTTGCAAATTTAATTTTTCTTGCTGAATTTCAATTTTATTCAATTTTTTTTCTGTAACACAGAAGGTTTTACCAGAGAAATACTACTAAATATGTATTGCCCAGATTCTGCAGTTTTTAGAAATGTCCCACATGTGGCTCTAGTGCGCTCGTGGACTAAAACACAAGCCCCAGAAGCAAAGAAGCACCTAGTGCATTTTGAGGCCTATTTTTTATTAGAATATATTTTAGTCAGCATGCCAGGTTTGAAGAGGTGTTGAGGTGCCAATAGTGACCCCATTTTGGAAACTGCACCCCTCAAGGAATTCATTTATGGTTGTTGTTACCATTTTGACCGCACAGTTTTTTCACAGCACCTATTTGAATTGGGCTGTGAAATTTTAAAAAAATTCATTTTTTCCAATAAGATGTAATTTGTGATCAAAATTTCTTATTTTCACAGGGAACAAAATACCCCATTTTGTTGCCCAATTTGTCCTTAGTGCAGCAATACCCCATTTGTGGTGATAAACTGCCGTTTAGGCCCATGGGAGGCCTCAGAAGGAAAGGAGCGCTATGTGTTTGTTGGAGTCCAGATTTTGCTCGATTGGTTTTCGGGTGCCATGTCGCATTTGCAGAGCCCCAGAGGTATCAAAGCAATGGAAACCCACCAGAAGTGACCCCATTTTGGATACTAAACCCCTCAAGGAATTCATTTATGGGTGTTGTGACCATTTTGACCCCATAGTTTTTTCACAGAACTTATTTGAATTGGGCTGGGAATTAAAACAAAATTAATTTTTTCCAATAATATGTAGTTTTGGCTGAAAATTTCTTATTCTCACAAGAAATAAAAGACCCCATTCTGTTGCCCAATTTGTCCTGAGTGCGGCAATACCCCATTTGTGGTGATAAACTGCCGTTTGGGCCCATGGGAGCGCTCAGAACAAAAGGACCACCATTTGGCCTACTGGGGATTTTCTGGTGCGAAGTCATGTATGCAGAAGCCCCTGAGGTACCAGTACAGTTGAAACTCGAAAGAAGTAACCCCGTTTTAAAAACTACACCCTTAAGGCATTCATCTAGAGGTGTAGTGAGCATTTTGACCGGAGACATACACCCCATAAACTGTAATGTTGGTTCTCACGGGTACGACAATACCCTACATGTGGCTGTTATCAGCTGCCTGGGCACGCAGCAGGGCTCAGAAGGGAAAGATGAGGGGGATAAGCTGTGCGGAGTACATCAGGGTAAGTAAAATTGGGGTAAATTATAAACCAAGGGATGTATGATAAATTTTAAAACACTTTCATACAGAGCTCTGGTTTTTCGGGACACGCGTCACATTGGTATATTGTGTCCTCCCTTATCCCCCTCTTATAGCAGACTCTTGACTTTCCCTTCTTGCCAGTTTGGTGAACTTCTCCAGGAAAGTGTTGCCCTGGTACGATGCGTGTGGCCCCGCTTCCAGAAGTACTGGGTGTCCCCCTTCTTGGTCCCTAAAGATTAGGTTCTTGGTAACCACCTCTTGAAATTCCAGGAAAGTTCCCGTCTGGCCTGTACATCGATGTAGCACGTACACATTGTACAAAGCCATCTGTATGATGTGCACGGCCAGCTTCTTATACCACACCGCATGGCGCTGTAGGGCTTCAGGACTTGAGCTGACAAGTCCACCAAATCCATGTACCTATTGTAGTCCAGGATGCAGTCTGGTTTGGGGGTCTCTGTACTGGTACCTCGTACTGGTGTGACATCTATCTTGTCCTTGTACTTGACACACAATATGTTGCTGCTAGAATGTGCCCTGCTCTCACCCCTTCTTGTTTGCCCTGCAGAGTCTTAGGGAGGCCTCTCAGATTTCTTCTAGCAGTGCCGCATGACTTCTGGAAGCGAGGCAGTTGAAGAGTGGGACGCTGGTATAAAAATTAGCCAGTTAGAGGTGGTAACCCCGGTCCAGCAGTGGGTGCACCAAATCCCACACAATTTTTGCATTAACTCCCAGTAAGGGGGGGGGGCATTCTGGGGGCTCAATACTGGTGTCCTTCCCTTTATATATCCTAAACCTGTATGTATACCCTGATGCACTCTCACACAGCTTATACATCTTCACGCCATACCTTGCCCTCTTACCCGGCAGGTAATCGCGGAATTGAACCCTCTCTTTAAAATCTACCAAGGACTCATCAATAGAAATACACTTCTCGGGGTGTATGATTGGGAAAACCGGGCACTGAAACGGTCTAATAGGGGTCTCCGTTTATACAAACGGTCAAATCTGGGGTCATCTCGGGGTGGGCACGGCTCATTATCAGTATAATGTAAGAAGCAAAGTATTGCCTAATTTATTTATTTTTTTAGGTTCCAGTTCAGTTCTGAAGTTTCTTTGAGAGGCCTATATATTAGAAACCCTTATGAAACACCCCATTTTAGAAACTAGACCCCTCAAAGTATTCACAACAGCATTTAGAAAGTTTATGAACCCTTTAGGTGTTTCACAGGAATTTAGAGCAAAGTAGAGGTGAAATGTACATATTTTTGTCAGAAAATCCTCTTTATACCATTTTTTTTTATAACAAAAAAGGATTTATCAGAGAAACGCAACTCAATACTTCTTGCCCAGATTCTGCAGTTTTGAGAAATATCCCACATGTGGCCCTAGTGCGGTAATGGACTGAAGCACCGGCCTCAGAAGCAAAGGAGCACCTAGTGGATTTTGAGCCCTCCTTTTTATTACGCACCATGTCCGGTTTGAAGAGGTCTTGTGTTGCCAAAACATTGGGAACCCCCCAAAAGTGACCCCATTTTGGAAATTAGACCCCTTGAGGAATTCATTGTAGTTTTCTTGGGGTGCATGCGGCTTTTTGATCAGTTTTTATTCTATTTTTAAGTGGCGTGGTGACTAAAAAAACGCAATTCTACTATTGTTTTTTTATTCTATTTTTTTTACAGCGTTCACCGTGCGCTATAAATGACATTCACTTTATTTTGCATGGCGATACGATTATGGCGATACCAGATGTTTATAGTTTTTTTTATGTCTTATGGCGTTTGCACAATAAAATACTTTTTGTAAAAAATCATTCACTTTTTGTGTTACCTTATTCTGAGAGCCAGAACTTTTTTATTTTTCCATCAATAAAGCCGTGCGAGGACTTATTTTTTGCGTAACGAACTGTAGTTTCGATCAGTACCATTTTTAGGTACATGCGACTTTTTGATCTCTTTTTATTCCATTTTTTTGGGAGGTGAAGTGACCAAACAATTGTGATTCTGGGACGGTTTATTATTATTTTCTTTTACGGCGTTCACCGCGCGGGATAAATAACGAAATAATTTTGTAGTTCAGGCCGTTACGGACGCGGCGATACAATTATGTAAAGTTTGTTACTTTTTTTACTTTTAAAACTTTTATTTTCTTACTTTTACACATCTTTTTTTAACTTTTTTTTTACTTTATTACTTTGTCCCACTAGGGGACTTGAGGGCAGGAGGCCCTGATCGCTATTCTAATACACTGCACTACATGCGTAGTGCAGTGTATTAGAGCTGTCAGCTACTCATTGACAGCAAGCATAGTGGGTCCTGACTTCGTCAGTACCCACAAGGCTTCCGTCGATGGCATAGCCGGACACCATTGTTTGGTGTCCGGTTGCCATCGTTACCATCGCCAGCCGCTATCGTGTAGAAGGCTGGCGATTGTAGCTTAACCCCTAAAAAGCCGTGATCACTATTGAACACGGCTTTTAAGGGGTTAATCAGCGGGGACACAGCGAACGGTCCCCGCTGTAGGAGCTGCGGCAACTGTTGTACGAGACAGCAGCTGTCACAGCTCCTGTATGTGTTGGGAGTAGGGCCGAAATGGGCGTTACTACCGCGACGTAATAGTCCGTCGCTGAGAGCGAACAATACAGTTAGCGCAACGGATTATTACGCCGCTGAGCGCGAAGGGGTTAAGCTACATCTGTCAACCACCAGTAATATCTTTCAGAAATACTCATCTATATAGATATCATATCCGCTTTTCTAGAGGTTTTTTCAATGTGCTATATAATATTAAAAAGTAAATATGCGCCATACACCACATAACGTCAATACTATAACCACAGTAAGCAGTATAACACCCACTCACTGCGTATGACCCTTGGGACCATCTGTACGGATTTTATCAGCTTCAGAACAAACCGAATATGTATTGATTTACAACCACACATGCAGTTAGCGATGCTGTGGTGTTCAGGGATAGATCTATTCATATAGTAGAAAAAAAAATCATATCGAACAGAACCACAGCAGTTTTCTTATATCAGGATATCACAATCAGAAGAAGCGGTCTGAACTACAATACATACATGGGAAAGGTATATGAAGGGCAAGGCTTAAATTAAAAGGGGTTGTCCACTACCGGACATCTGATTACCTATTCACCAGACAGGTCATCAGTATATCGGTGCGGGTTCGACACCCGGACCCCGCAGTGATCAGCCTCCTAGGTGGCCTGATGTTATTGCCCATTATGTGATGTATGGACCTGGAAGCAGTTGGCTCTGTACATTGCATAGGGGCCGTGCTGCCGAACTGCAGCTCAGCCGCTATTCCGTGGCCGGAGCCAACTGCTTCCGGCATGTACGACCAGTGCCCGGAGGCAGCAGGAGCGACTTAACGGTGCGAGGTCCGGGTGTCGGACCCCCACAGATCATCTACTGATGACCTACAAATGTATACATACTTATGCCATATAAAATGCTGCCACCAGCATACACTACAATAATAATTTACTGTACTGTGCTAACTAGAAGTGCCACACAATGCCACCATACAGTGCTCAAATAAAACCAACATACAGTAACCAAACAAAAGCTCTGTATAAGTAATCTAACAGTGCTGTACAATGTCTAAATAATACTAAAATACAACTAATATTAAGATTTGTGCTAATCGCAAGCCTCAGGTGTCAGGACAGCAATGGTGCCCCTCTTCAGCAGGGTTGGGTGACTCGCCCTGTACAAATGCACAGGTTGCTGACATCTAAGCCCCGGCCATGTGTATATGGATTAAAGTACCTTTTGTTAAATATCAAGCTGCCCATAGGCCTGCAAGTGTACTGCAAACATGTAACGTAAACATTTGATCATTTCAGACAATTTTTTGGTTTACATGTACACGTTTGTGTGTGAAGTAGATCTGGGTGATCAATTTGTGTAGGGTGCTATGAACCAACATTCATAGTGGATGCAACCTAATACGGTAGATGTGTGACTCAACCCCCAGTTATCAGAGATATGGCACATATTCCTCTTTGGGAGCAACCAACAATTATAATAAAACAAGATCTTGGGTGGCGTCGAGAATCTCCTTTATTTTAGAGGAAAGGGACATAAAATTCCTTGTGTTGCTCCTTGAAACCCGTTGTTCCTCTACTATGCATTAACACTATGGAAATAAGTCATGATATACCCATAAGGGTCTGGTCTTGGAAGTAATATGACATCTTCATGAGATCTATCCCCACCATTGGGTGACATTTTAATTTTACTTTAAAAAAAAAGGGGAAGAAAGCTGTGGGTTACAGGAATTCCTTTCAAGAATAAGAAATGTCACAAACCTGTCACCGTGAGCTATTTATATCAAGGGAGGGGCCGGGCATGGACAATGGTGGGGGTCAATAGCCTAACATTCCAGGGGGAGATCTATTCTATGTTACTGTACAGATGAGGACAACCTGGTCACCATAAAGCCTGAATAGGGACTTGAGGTCACTCCGAGACAGTGGAGCTTCCTGAACTCTGGACAAATATTCCTGAATAGAATGGGAAGAAGTTCAGTCAAATCTGCTCATCGAGGCTTTCAACAAAGATACATAAAAGCTGCTCTATTTACTTACAGTGGAAAAAACCTGTTTTCCGAGGGATAAAAATGTTCCTACAGAGCGGTGTGTTGTAGACGTCAATAAGCATTTTTTACGAAAATTTAATTTCAAAATCACCTGCAAATATAGGTCCTCTTCAGTCAAGTTAGAATTTCTATTTAGTGGTGAAACCATTATGGCCACCATTAAAGCTAATACAAGGGTGGTATCCTTGCTTACGCAGACTCTAAAATGTAAACCTGTCGGAGATACATCCCAAACCCTCAACATCATGACTGCTCCCATATCACTGCATAACTAGGAAGATTTGACATTCACAAGTCTATGGAAGGTTTTTCACAACCCCTGTAATGAGGGCCATATGGGTTGTCACCCAGTTTCCACAGAACCAGATAACAAGAAATGGATGAATATAATTTTAACAATTTGTCAGAAGGGCGCAATTCATCGTCTGCTGATCGCTGCTCTTTTTATACAGGGCAATTATCAGAAACGAGCGTTCCATGAACGCTCGTCTGCACGATAATCGCCCAGTGTAAAACCCCCTCAAGAGTGGAGGGCCCAACGCCACGGAGGTTCAGCATAATTATACAAGCATACATTTTATATATATATATATATATATATATTTATATTACACATATACACACACACACACACACACACACACACACACACACACACAGTAAAGGATATATTCCTGTTTCGCTTTCAACCCAGTCCTTGATATGGTTTAGTGTCAGGAGCCACAGAAAAAAACAGCACATACCGACACAACATACATATCTATACATAAAATACTGGGGGGGGGGGGGGGGTGAATATTTTTGCACTAAAATCACAGTATATACTACCTTTATTTATCCACATTTACTATCTCCCTTTCAGTATAGAGTGTATACATAAATGAAGGCTACGTCAGGGCTGCAGTCTTGTGAAGATGCCGGTTTGGGTTTGTTGATGTCAATTATAAGCATATTATTTACGGCCTCTCGGGGAGGTTGTTTAGGGCTGGCAGTCGTCAGGAGAGGAATGCTCCGGTTGCAGATCACTGAGACAACTCTGTTAATCTGTTTGAACATCTGACTTAGAACAATCCTCAATTCCAGCTCCTTTGCTTTGTAGCCATGAATTTTCTAATCTTCTGCAATGCTTTATCAGATAAAATATAGGGATGGGATTAACCTTCCCATGGCATACCAGGTTATTGGATTTGTCTCTATCTTTTGTTTTAGTCCTATTTACAAACCTTTACGTAATTCACCAGAGACTTAAGACTCATTAAACCTAAAAATAAGTATCATCTTCTATACAAACCTCTAATTACTGTACATTTACTTAATTCCTATGTAAAAGTCCAGGAGCTTATCAGACCTAAAAAATTTTGAGAAGCAGTTTTATTTGTGGGGTAGATTATTATTATTTTTTTTTAAACATATACATTTTAAGAGTCAATGAACTGAAGGGTAACACAAGCAGTTTCTTGTAGATGAGAATACACAGAATACAAAGAAGTCAGTTGATTACCACTCCAAACAGGGGCTTTACATAGACAGCGGGACGAAATAGCAATACTGAGTACCCCAATTCTGGCGCGTCTTTACTGTATATTCTGGCGCGTCTTTACAGTATATTCTGGCGCGTCTTTACGGTATATTCTGGCGCGTCTTTACAGTATATTCTGGCGCGTCTTTACAGTATATTCTGGCGCATCTTTACGGTTGATTCTGGCGCATCTTTACGGTTGATTCTGGCGCGTCTTTACGGTATATTCTGGCGCGTCTTTACGGTATATTCTGGCGCTTCTTTACTGTATATTCTGGCGCTTCTTTACTGTATATTTTGGCGCGTCTTTACTGTATATTCTGGCGCTTCTTTACTGTATAACACCCCTTATCAAAAGACCCAGTGCGCATTCATAATGACCTGAAAGTCCGCGTCATTCTCATGCCTGTAGAGTTAAGGAGCCTAGTGCAGGTTAACAAAAATATGCAGATAATATAAAAAGCGCAAATGGGCCAAGTGCCCCATGGCCTCTAGCATGTAGAGGCTTCAAGCTTCTCCACTCCAAGTACAGTCCACACAACAAGCCCCAAAGGTCTTAAAGGAACAGTGTCACCCCCAAAAAAAATTTTATAGCAGTTTTATGTTAGGGTTTTATTAAAAACGTTTATATTTATTTGTGTGTTTGTGTGTTACGTTTTTCTATTTTTACACTTTTTCTTGTCTATGGGGGCTGCCATTTTTTTTTCCATTTCTGTATGTGTCGATTAACGACACATACAGACATGGAATACGGCAGCCACAGTCCCATAGGGAATGCGAACGGGGCCCGTTCCATCCACTATGGTGTACGCCGTGTGTGTGGGAACGGCGCATGCGCCGCTCCCACACAGTCCAATTTGAAATGTGCGCCGTCCGGCGCCATTTTCCTGTGGACCGGAAGTCGCGGCCGGACAGTAAGATTACTACTTCCGGTCGCAGCTTCCGGACTTGTGCACATGGAGCAGCGGCAGCAGACGGAGCCGACGGACCGGAGGGAGCGGCGGCGACTGGAGCAGGTAAGTGATTTCTATGTATGTTCGTGTTTCAGTGTGTGTTTACTAGTGTATGTAAACCTACTACACTGTTAGCTCAAAAAATGGCGACACACAGTGTAGGAGGTTACACCGTTCAAACCCCTCGTTTCTCTCGGCACTAGCCAGGATAAAGGAGGGGGGGATTCTGTGAGCTCACTAGAGCGAGGGATTTTTTCCCAATTTTGCAGCATAAAGCAATGTGGTTGCTTTACCACATGCAATGCTGCAATTTTGGGAATTGCTCCATCTAGTGACCAGTGCTGGGAAATATTATAAATTGAATCCAATTTATAATATTTCCTGACTCGTGAAAAAAAATAAAAAAAATTAGAACAATGTTTAATCACCTACACACTAATTGTTTAACTAAAAAAAAAAAAACATGTTTTGCTGGCAACACATTCCCTTTAAATGTCCTTCTAGTATTGGGTTTTGTATGGTGAAATTTCTCTCCTCCTACAAATAGGCTAGGAACACCTTTTCCAACATTTTAACTTAAAACCATAATGTGCCCCTGGATGATGCCATCCTGAGCTACCTCCACGCCATAGGTCAGATAGAAGCTGCCTCAAACGTGTGTAAGCCCTTGGTTTCACAAATGTGGAGTCTTATATTCCCATAATATTACAATTTCCTCACATTAGCCAACTAGTCAGGCAACTTGGGATCCTACAGACTGAGAATATAGACTGAGGGTAACGACGCAAAGAGGTTATTGTGGAATATGAAATATACAAATTGTAATAACCATTGGGTCCGGTCAACTCTATCTATAGTACTTATAAATGTAATGGTGCCAGGGGTTACCTTCTAAACACAGCTCTATACTGTTTAAGTTGATATACCTTTAAAGCTTTTCCGATAATGGTCTATGTTTGTGCCACACAGAGTAGGGACCAAGTAGAAGGCATTAACCTTGTATGGTCAGCTGTTTAAAGGCAGCAGTTGGCAACTTAAACTTAATGTAAAATCATGCAAACGGCAGCTCATTGTGTGGTGTTGTGCGGCAGATCCTTATCCTAAAGCAGTCAGCAGCTTTGCACATCAAAGACACTTCTGATACAAAAGATTGTGCAGTGTTTCAGGGTAATTAATCCTTACACATGAAACAAAAAATGTCCCCACAATGTATACCCAAGGTTTCATTCACATCTGCGTCAGGGCTCCATTCCGTCGGAACGGAGCCGACTGACAAACAAACCATAGGTTTCCGTTTCCATCACATTGATGTCAATGGTGACGGATCCGGTGCCAATGGTTTCAGTTTGTCTCCGTTGTGCAAGGGTTCCGTCGTTTTGACGGGATGAATACCATAGTCTCCGTCGGAACGGAGACCTGACGCAGATGTGAACATAGCCTAAGGATCCGTTCACATGTGCGTCAGGGTTCCATTCAGGGGTTCCGTCTGAGCTTTGTCATGGGAACACATAAACAGAACCCTCACTAAAACAAACAGAAACCATAGGTTTCCGTTTGCATCACCATTGATTTCAATGGTGACGGATCCGGTGCAATTTGTTTCTGTTTGTCACCATTGTTTAAGGGTTCCGTCGTTTTGACTAAATCAATACCGTAGTCGACTGCGCTATTCATTCCGTCAAAATGATGGAACCCTTAAACAAGGGGGATAAACGGAAACCATTTGCACCGGATTCCTCACCATTGAAATCAATGGTGATGCAAACGGAAACTTATGGTTTCCGTTTGTTTCAGTCAGGGTTCTGTTCATGGGTTCCCCTGATGGAAAGCTCAGACAGTAACCCAT
Organism: Rhinoderma darwinii; assembly: GCF_050947455.1. NCBI lineage: Eukaryota > Metazoa > Chordata > Amphibia > Anura > Rhinodermatidae > Rhinoderma > Rhinoderma darwinii. The sequence continues at coordinate 23,096,605 of NC_134694.1, read as the reverse complement.
GAATAGAGCCCTGATGCAGATTTGAACGAAGCTTAAGCTAATTTTTACATATATGTTCCTGTAAGTTTATTGTTTTTAAACTGGTGGGCGCCCAAAAAAAAAAATTCTGCTTACGTTTATTTGTTGGCATATCCATTTATTTCCACAAGGACCTGTTGGCAAGCTAATTTTTATGGGTACCAGAAGACCATGTTGGCCATCCAATGTTGGGGCCAAAGAGCAAGGACCATCTTGGAATGTTTTGGCCAATTCTATTATATTCAATCCATGGGTAAGTGATACTGGAAAGTATGTGGCAGCTGCTCAATCCTCTTTAGTCCATAGAAGGAACACAGAATATGGGCAAGTTGAACAGGCTAATGAAAGGCGTATCAGATGTGATAACTACTGGCAGAACAATTTTTGAATAGTAATTATCGAATACCTGTTGGCACGGCTTCAGAACTAGGGCTCTTGCTTCAAAATCAACCAAGGACAAGGTGGGGTTTGTGTGTTCTCCTTATGTTTGCATGGGCTTCCTATATATACACATACGACTGTAAAAAAACAAAAAAAAAACACTCTCCAAAAGATTATCTCCTAGAGAGGACCACTCCTACCCCTGTTCTAGAACAGATTTTTTTCTGCAACAAATTTTTGATTTATGTCCTTCGTACATTTGCCCTCTTTGAGAGGACCACCACTCTAGAAGACATTTTGTGTGTGTTATAACAGTACATCATCTGTTACTTTAAATGTCAAAAAGTTACCTAAAAAGATTCACACAATTGCAATGAGTGCCAAGGTAATCATTTGCAATTTTTTTTAATTATTTAGTAAATGTGAGAATCATTCATATAGATTACAGTAAACTAAAAACTAATGGTCAAGATTTAGAATTGTCTCCAACATATAAAAATTTTTAATGCTGCCCTTTCCACATCACCAAGGCAGAATCACACATTCCACTAAGAATTACTGTATGTCAGCTTCTTCACTTTACTAGTCCTGGCAGCTGAACTTTGTAGCGCTGAGCAAAAACTGGGGCATAAGAATCTTTGGATTTTTACAAGGCCCTGTAGGAATTCCAGATGACCCTATTAAGGACTCCCAAGGCCCTATTGATTTCATGACCCTATGCTCTCTGCTTCCTTTGCATATTAATGGGGACTCCTTGTGTTATATGGCAAAGTGTTGGGTGGAGTGAAGGCAGTATTACCATTGACCTCTCTATGCTCCCCATGCTTTAATATGCAAACCAGTCCCTTTAACCTTGATATTTGAGGCTCTTCTTCCATACCCAAAAGAAATGTAAAGATATCACTGCCATGAGGGTACGAGATCCATTTCACTATGCGGTTTCGCTTGTAACTATGATAACAAAGAGGTGCTGAAAGTACAAATATTTCAGATGGCCAATTATGAAAGGATATGGAGCATCACATCATGCATTCAAAAAGAACTTGAGCATTTTTGGATATAAATGATTATAAATGATTATTTTTAAAGAATGACATATACACTCTCACACACATGCAAACATAAAGCAGCAGGAAAGCCGGCATCAAGACCACCCACAGTTCAGTACAGTCACAGCAGAGTCACTGTACTGTCCCCGGTGGTCTAATCTAACAAAGCCGCTATAGTGATATAATACATGATCCTCGATTGACAAAGACACTACATCATGGACGATGTAAAAAAAGAAATAAAAAAATAAAAATAACAAAAGTTCAACATATTGGGAGTCGTACTACTACAGCTACTATTGAAATACATATATATATATATCAGGGTGGTGTCAATTTAGTCTATGAGCCATATTGAACCTGGGAAATGGTGAACACTGAAGATACTATTAGACTTTAGAATTTTTATACATAGCTATAGATGATCAAATAAACTTGGACCATCTCCATGGAGTTTGAGTAAGCAGGCCATATATATGAGCAGATGTCTCATGGTCAGGTGGACAATGGCCTGTTTTCAGGGACTAGCTATCCAACTGATGGAAGAGTTTCCAACCAACTTCTGAGATAAAGTTTTTTTTCCGAAGGACTCAATATCCTACTACATGGAGACATTTTTTAACCACTTATTGTGTATGGTCTGCTTTATAAATTACCTACGATTTTATGGGTTCCCTATAGGTTACCCAATTGTCTCAGATTCCCAAAATAAACTGGAATATTTATTGGCGTCCATAGGAGTTATACTTCTGAAAACAAAAGAAAATAATCAAATCCTAAAATTATTTCATGTACTACATACAAAAAAAAAACAAAAAAAAAACAAAAAACTTACCGAGCCTTTTAGAATTTCTCTCCCTATATTTTTACATTATACTTGAGTGGTACTAAAAAGTTTGGGGTGGGCGGCACATGAACTACAACAACAACAACATGTGGTGACCACAAGCTGGAGTTTATCTTTAGTGCAACCTCTACAGACCAACTTCATTGCAGCACAAGTGCTAAAGCAAACATAGCTGCAGCGTGTGAAGATGACAAAGCTTACAACTCAACCTCATCTTGAACCCTGCAGAATTTTATGGCTTCTGCTCTGTAAAGCCTCCCCCCTTCTCACATTAAAGGGGGCATTGTTTCAAAGGTCACGGTGGGGTTCCTTCCATGTTCTCATACAATATATATGTTTTGAGGTGACATCACCAGCATAAAATAGACATTCTTCAAAAATTCTAATGCCACAGGTTTCAACCTCCAAAAATACCAGATTTTATTCTGAAATGTCAGCCATCAGTCTTCACATCTCTACTCTATAAAGACAGTCAACGTCGATGACCCAAAGGTTCAACAGTAAAGAAATACCGACAGAAACATGCAAAAATAATAAATATGTTTTTGGGCTAACGTAATCGATCTATGTAGTTGAGGGACATTGGTTTAACTCAACTTTTCCAATCTCTACCAAACGTTAACGTACTACAGCATTTCAATACTATCCATCAATGACCAGAAGGCTTTAGGTGCTATGGTGGAACAAAAACACCCAACAGATCTATGGTTTGAAAAGATAAAAGTAATTACAGTTACAACAACAAGACCCAGACTTCTATGCGTTAAATAAAATCCCAATGAGCTTTGAATAGTAAGATAAGATAAAGCTTACTGAGATAATACACATTTTTGAAGGGCAGAAAGATAAATCTTGCTAGAGACTTGAGTTTCGAAAATAAATAAAGGAGTTCATGTTTAGAGGACGAGAAATAAATCAAACTATTTAGTCCACAAATTAAAAAAAGATACTTGAAAAAATGCCTGAAATAAGCAGTTTATTGACCACTGAGTTGTGAGTTGTCAGATGTGAAAAATGGCAGTTTTTCACGTCCGAGTTGCACCCGTGCGGGTCCAGTTTCCATGGCTCTCCATAGACTCGAGTCTATCGAGGGATCCGTGAAAACGGAAAAAAATAGGATGTGTTCTATTTTTCAACGAACCCTTCACACGGTCCATTGAAACAACGGCCGTGTGAACGGCCCCATTTAAATACATGCGTCTGTGTGACGGCCGTTGTTTTAATGGCCGACACACAGACGTATACCACGTTAGTCTGAATTCGACCTAATGCCAACATTAACATAGGCATTAATCTCAATGACTTTGGAAGCATTGTGGGTAAACGGCTAGCAAAGATCCAAAAATTGACCTAAGGGTATGGTCACACGTACACGTCCGATACGCCTGAAATTATGGAGCTGTTTTCAGGAAAAAACAGCTCCTGAATTTCAGACGGTAATGGCATGTGCAGGCGTTTTTTGCAGTGTCCATTACGGACATAATTGGAGCGGTTTTTCTATGGAGTCAATGGAAAACGGCTCCAATTACGTCTCAAGAAGTGGCATGCACTTCTTTGACACGGGCGTCTTTTTTAAAAAAAATGACCGTCGGCACAGTACATCGTAAAACCCATTCAAATGAATGGGCAGATGTTTGCCGGCACTTTGGAGCCGTATTTTCGAACGTAATTCGAGGTTAAAACGCCCGAATTACGTCCGTAAATAGGGTGTCTGAACCTAGCCTTAGGGTATCGGATAGTACTCAAAAACAGATGGATAAGCAAAGTGCAATCCCGATTTCACTTAAATATTTTTAACCATACCGAAAAGAGTATCCAAACCAAGAACAGAATCCTAGAAATACTGTACAATACTGCAGTCCTATGACTCCAGTTGGATTAGGTTGGACTTGATGGGTCTGTTTTTCAGCCTTATCAATTATGTAACCATTTCAAGAGCCAACTTGACTTAAGGGGCCCAGCAACGGGATATTTCACAGACCTCAATAAAAAGCAACCCAAAAATTTGGTTGCAAGTGCAAAAATTTTAGGCACATTGGCTAATTGGAATTAGTCCAGTCTTGATATGAGTAAAATTCTACACGGTTATAAACGGACGACATCCCCGCTAATTTCAGACTGTATGGAGCAAGATATAAGATCTATCCTGATAAATTACCAGTAATAGTTTACAGGTAACCAGCAATAGAGAATATACTTTCATCAGTATTTTTGGAAAGATCCATTTTTAGTGGGTGTGCAAGTCCAAAATTCTAAAGCTATATCTCATGGTGCCCATACACTATGAAATATTGCAGCACAATAAAACATGAGGTTTTATAAGCAATGAATTTGTGGTGATCTTTCCATCACATACACAAGATGCAATCGGGGCTGTATGTAATCCAGTCGATCGGCCCAAGAGTTGAACAACTAGATCTCCTCGGATTCCGCCAACATCATGTTAAATCATTATTATATTTCTAAAAAAATAAATCTTTGTTTAAGTTACAGGAATTGACCACATATCTTACCATCTTAATATTCATTCCACTTACCACTCTGCAGTTGTGATGGAGCTGAACCTACAGTGGAGGAAATAAGTATTTGATCCCTTGCTGATTTTGTAAGTTTGCCCACTGTCAAAGTCATGAACAGTCTAGAATTTTTAGGCTAGGTTAATTTTACCAGTGAGAAATAGATTATATTAAAAAAAAAAAAGAAAATCACATAGTCAAAATTATATATATTTATTTGCATTGTGCACAGAGAAATAAGTATTCGATCCCCTACCAACCATTAAGAGTTCAGCCTCCTCCAGAACAGTTACACGCTCCAAATCAACTTGGTGCCTGCATTAAAGACAGCGGTCTTAAATGGTCACCTGTATAAAAGACTCCTGTCCACAGACTCAATTAATCAGTCTGACTCTAACCTCTACAACATGGGCAAGACCAAAGAGCTTTCTAAGGATGTCAGGGACAAGTTCATAGACCTGCACAAGGCTGGAATGGACTACAAAACCATAAGTAAGACGCTGGGTGAGAAGGAGACAACTGTTGGTGCAATAGTAAGAAAATGGAAGACATACAAAATGACTGTCAATCGACATCGATCTGGGGCTCCATGCAAAATCTCACCTCGTGGGGTATCCTTGATCCTGAGGTAGGTGAGGGCTCAGCCGAAAACTACATGGGGGGAACTTGTTAATGATCTCAAGGCAGCTGGGACCACAGTCACCAAGAAAACCATTGGTAACACATTACGCCGTAATGGATTAAAATCCTGCAGTGCCCGCAAGGTCCCCCTGCTCAAGAAGGCACATGTACAGGCCCGTCTGAAGTTTGCAAATGAACATCTGGATGATTCTGAGAGTGATTGGGAGAAGGTGCTGTGGTCAGATGAGACTAAAATTGAGCTCTTTGGCATTAACTCAACTCGCCGTTTTTGGAGGAAGAGAAATGCTGCCTATGACCCAAAGAACACCATCCCCACTGTCAAGCATGGAGGTGGAAACATTATGTTTTGGGGGTGTTTCTCTGCTAAGGGCACAGGACTACTTCACCGCATCAATGGGAGAATGGATGGAGCCATGTACCGTCAAATCCTGAGTGACAACCTCCTTCCCTCCACCAGGACATTAAAAATGGCTCGTGGATGGGTCTTCCAGCACGACAATGACCCGAAACATACAGCGAAGGCAACAAAGGAGTGGCTCAAAAATAAGCACATTAAGGTCATGGAGTGGCCTAGCCAGTCTCCAGACCTTAATCCCATCGAAAACTTATGGAGGGAGCTGAAGATCCGAGTTGCCAAGCGACAGCCTCGAAATCTTAATGATTTACAGATGATCTGCAAAGAGGAGTGGGCCAAAATTCCATCTAACATGTGTGCAAACCTCATCATCAACTACTAAAAATGTCTGACTGCTGTGCTTGTCAACAAGGGTTTTGCCACCAAGTATTAAGTCTTGTTTGCCAAAGGGATCAAATACTTATTTCTCTGTGCACAATGCAAATAAATATATATAATTTTGACAATGTGATTTTCTTTTTTTTTTTTTCTATAATCTATCTCTCACTGGTAAAATTAACCTAGCCTAAAAATTCTAGACTGTTCATGTCTTTGACAGTGGGCAAACTTACAAAATCAGCAAGGGATCAAATACTTATTTCCTCCACTGTATATGTGGCCCGGTTAGTTATGAAAACGGGCAATGTAATTGGCTGGTATGGATGATGAGATATATAGTAAGAGCATCATTACACATGGGAGGCAAAATGTTAACATACTCGTTGATCATTGAGGACTATGGAAGTTTAACGGACCAAAATTATGGGTACGTTCCCAAGTAAAGGCCCTATTACACCATACAATTTTGGCCGGTGCAGCGAGCGCTGATCAATGAGACAGCTCGTTGATCAGCGCTTGTTTGCTCCTGTCATAAGGAGCTATGTATGAGGACGAGCAGTCTTTACTCCGATCGCTCATCCCCATACATTATCATCATGTCGGCATCACGTCTCCCTGTTTACACAGGAAGATGTGCTTCCGACAACTGTAATATTTCATTTTTTTTTTTAAACGATACGATCAGATGATCGAGCGTTTGCTTTTTTTACAGGGCAATTATCGGCAACGAGCGTTCTATGAACTCTTGTCTTCCCGATAATTGCCCAGTGTAAAATCCCCTTAAGGCTATGTTCTCACTCGTGAGAATCCGCAGGAAATCATCCGCACATCCACAGCAGAAATCCGAGTGCAATTCTTGGATTTCTGCCATGAATCCTCTTGTAAATATGTCGGATTTTCTCAGGGCAAATCCATAATGTGTGAAAATACCCTAATGGTTTCACCTCCAATGTCCATAAAAAACAATACAGTATCATGCACTACATTACATTAGGGATGCACGATGCATCGAAACTTCGATACTGTTTCGATGCTGTGCCCCCTCAAACTGTTCGATACTGTTATTTCATGTATTTCGATACTAAGCTGTGCGGCTGAACAGCTTAGCATTGTAACACATGAATGTATGAGAGCGGGGCTGCGGCTGTGTAATACAACCACTGCCCCGCTCCTGAGTCCTGGCAAGTGCGCGCCGTCAGCATGAGGTGATGCGGCCGGCGCTGCACTAACGAGGGGCGGCACTGAAGATAGAACATGGCGGGCGCACTGCAAAACACCCCATGTTCTGTCTTCAGTGCCAGTGCTCATTAGTGCAGCGCCAGCCGCATCACCGCATGCTAACCGCGCGCACACTTGTTGTCAGGAGCAGGGCAATGGTTGTATTACACAGCCACAGACTCGCTCTAACGGCGGAAATGAGAGAAACCTCTCATCGCCGCCGCTATTCCACTGAATGCTGCGATCAAAGCTGGCCGCTGCAGTCAAGGGGTAAATGAGAAGGGGGGATGCGCCTTGGATCGTGTCACAGGGAATCCCTGTAACGTGATAAAGGGACATACCATATATGGGCAGACAGCCCAGGGTCCATCGAAGGACCCCAGGGCTGTCAGAACGTATTTCCGGTTAGGGCATACTTAGGTATGTCCTAACAACTGCCGGTGTACAATCCGTATATAGATATATGCCAGTACATTAAAGTTTAAAAATAAAAATGTAAAAACATAACACAAAAGTAATGCTCAATAAAAAAAATACTCATACACATTTTGTACAATAAACACTAATATAAGTTTAAATACATAAAATCTACACATATTCGGTATTGGCGCAGCCGTAATAACCTGCACAACAATTTTTTTGCGTCATTTCTGATGTGTACGCTATATAAAAAATAAAAAAAAAACTTTTCACTTCTTAATGTGAGGCACGAGGTGTGATGAATGTAACCTCCATGTGCCTCACATTAATAGTAATTAACCCCATCATGTACCTTACACATTAATGCAATGTTGACCATTATGACTGAGAAACATGATGGGGTTAATTACTATTAATGTTGCACATTCAAAATTCATCACACCACTCGCCTCATCAGAATTTTTTTTATTACGGTTTGTTTTGGTATCGAAAATCACAATACTACACAAAATATCGGTATCGAAGTCCAAATTCTGGTATCGTGACAACCCTACATTACATATATGCAGCAGCATTGCAACATATTTATTGTGTACGGATGTTTTTGAGGCTGTAGATTGCTAGATGATGACTACTACTTGTGGTGAGGGATTCTCTGGGCAGATTTGGACATTATAACAATTATCCCAAAGGAATTCCTGCAGAACTAGATCTATGCCCGTTAGGGCGAGTTCGGGGGGGGAAGGGTTACTGTAAGAACAGTCAAATGGTCAGATCTGATTTCTGACCCTTCGGCTTGTAACCCTGGAAAATGATTACACTCAATTAAAAGGTAAACACAAAGGGCTGAAGGGGTCTTGTCACTTATTGATCCCTTACAGATGCTGAAATCCACCTCCCCCCAACAGACACACATTGTGAAGCCACCCACCCACCCCCTCAGCACTGGGGACTTCCTGCGCAGTATCCCATGTGCTGAAAGACTGGATTTTGCTGCTCTGCTGAATTTGGCAGTGGACTGACCCCTCCTGCCAGATAAAGCCATCAGGTGAGACGACAATGTGAAAAAAAATTAAAAATAAAAATGACTACATTTGGGACTATCCTAAAACTGCTCCCCCACATTCCAGGCATTGAATGGCCTAACCCAGGATATCCTATAAATTTGGGATTAGGGTACAGTGTAGTAACAAAGGAAATGCAGAATTCAGTTGGATACAGAAGCACCACAGGGATAAGCCTGTATACAAACATAATACAATGTCATGGGGATTAGAGTTTCATCAGGCAAATAATGACAACCCGAGACATTGAAAATGACAGTCCTAAAGTATAATAAACAAATATGCGGAAACATCCATCATAAAGCTGTTAGACTGACCTCCTACAGTGGCCAATCTGCCCTTTACCAAGAATGTGGAGATGACTAAATACTGACGTAGACGGGATTGCGTACATCCATTCCCTACATCCACAGAAGTCGTAGTTTCCTGTATGGCCATGGTGTGATCCAAGTGGGAACTATATATATATATATATATATATATATATATATATATATATATAATATAATATATATACATATACACACACACATATACACAAACACATATATACACACATATATACATATATATACACACACACACACACACACACACACACAGCTAGATCCAACCCTTTTAAAAAAAATATATATATTTTTGAATATCTATAAAATAGACAGACAGGTGCCTAATTTTGAGAGAGATGAAGAATCGGGATGGGATGTATTGGACAGGTTGGACTTTTTGGATCCAATTCTGCAGTCTTCCCCAGTGACTCTGATCTACCCTCACAGTTATACAACTGGCTGAATATTTCACAGTGAAGACATTAATATTAATGATATATCTACATGATAGCATCTGTGACGAGCTTAGCGGAGATCAGCCCATTCCAAGTACATAATTTAAGCCAATGGTACAATTAAGCGTCTGTTCCGGCTAAAGGGCCATTTACATGGGGCAATTACTGGCCCAAGGTGAACTATAATGGGAATTTTCTACAATAAACAGCCCGTTTACTGCGTGGTACATTGGTTATTTAAGAATTTCATTGATTTCCAGGTCCAGTTATGGGAAATCGCTGGATACATCAACACTAAATATCCATAACTAGGCGATCACTTACTGCCAGGCATTCACTAGCGGCCACAAAAACAAAATGGACGTGCTGGGTGCAATTACGCGCATCTCTCAAGTTATTACTGTAGCTAAACGACTCCATATTTCCTTCATATATGGCCATTTATCATCATGATATAGATTTTGTATTGGCATAAATCTAGTGCACGTTTTTATTTGCAGGCACATATATATACATCTATGTGTGTATATAAACATACAGCCTGAGGTATTGTCCAAACATAAATCTTTCATCAGAGACAGCTTTCATTCACAGCTGTCTGTCGTTAATCCTGTGACACCCTTGCCCAGCTGTCGCAAACTAATGTGACGTAAAGACATCCCCCCTCCCACCCACGCATTAAGTAACACATTATAACCATTATCAGTCATGTCCATGCTCCAAACTAGATACATATTAAACTGAAAAACATTCTGACCATAACCTGTGGACGCTTCATGTATCAAGTCCATTAAAAGCCCATTTACATGGAGAAATAACTGGACAATGTGAACGGAAAAAAGAATGGCCTAAGTAAACATGATAACTAGACAAAATTCTAAATTTATAATTTCATAAATTGTTTGAATGTACATAATGTAAAACGGTATATATCTAATAACTGGAATCACCACAACTCCATTATATGTGCGGTTATATTGAAATATTACAATACTCTGGGATTTTTTTATTGGCGATTTTGTTCCATGTAAATAGGCTTTAAGAAACATAACTGGTCAATTCATCTCAATATAGGACGAGAAGCAAAAAAACAAGAGGCCAGAAATAAATAGAAAAATAGATAGATATGAGTTAGATAGAGATGTTCGTTCGTTCGATCGAGAGAGATACGCGTTCGTTCGAGAGAGATACGCGTTCGTTCGATCGAGAGATACGCGTTCGTTCGAGAGAGATACGCGTTCGTTCGAGAGAGATACGCGTTCGTTCGATCGAGAGAGATGCGTTCGTTCGATCGAGAGAGATGCGTTCGTTCGATCGAGAGAGATGCGTTCGTTCGATCGAGAGAGATGCGTGCGTTCGATCGACAGAGATGCGTGCGTTCGATCGAGAGAGATGCGTGCGTTCGATCGAGAGAGATGCGTGCGTTCGATCGAGAGAGATACGCGTGCGTTCGATCGAGAGAGATACGCGTTCGTTCGTTCGATCGAGAGAGATACGCGTTCGTTCGATCGAGAGAGATACGCGTTCGTTCGATCGAGAGAGATACGCGTTCGTTCGATCGAGAGAGATACGCGTTCGATCGAGAGAGATACGCGTTCGATCGAGAGAGATACGCGTTCGATCGAGAGAGATACGCGTTCGATCGAGAGAGATACGCGTTCGATCGAGAGAGATACGCGTTCGATCGAGAGAGATACGCGTTCGATCGAGAGAGATACGCGTTCGATCGAGAGAGATACGCGTTCGATCGAGAGAGATACGCGTTCGATCGAGAGAGATACGCGTTCGATCGAGAGGCGATCGATCGATCGAGAGGCGATCGATCGATCGATCGAGATAGGAGATCGATCGAGATAGGAGATCGATCGAGATATGAGATCGATCGAGATATGAGATCGATCGAGATATGAGATCGATCGAGATGAGATCGAGAGAGGATAGATAAATAGAGATATAAGATAGAGATCTGAGAGAGAGATCTGAGAGAGAGATCTGAGAGAGAGAGAGATATGAGATAGATACCAGATATGAGATAGAGAGATATGAGAAGGATATGAGAGAGATATGAGATAGAGGGGGATATGAGATAGATATATAGATATGAGAGAGATATATATCAGATATATGAGATAGATATGAGATAGACATAGATATGAGATAGATATGAGATATGAGATAGATATAGATCGCGATAGATTTAGCTAGTTAAATCGCAATTGGCCAATCCCCTCCAGAGGAGGCACAATACATTCCTGACTTGTCTGAGCTATTCCGCCTTAAGTTTATGAAACTTCCTTTCTCAGTTGCGAAACTGAAACAGTCCCTATACTTAGCTAGGCCTGCCCCACTTACTTTACACGTAACTAAATACTTTACTTGTTCTCGCTATTGTAGTTGGTCATTGTGTTGCAGTTTATATTGGTAGTGCTTCAGAAAGGCATTGGAAATATACAGTATGTATAAAAAACTATTTTTTTTAAAGTAATAACAATACCCATTATTTCTAAACCTGTCATTCCTAAACTACACAACTTTACGCTAGCCTCTCAAAAGACTATAATTTAATTAAAATAATATTTATAATGTGAAATGTATCTCTATATGATCTACACAATTCTAGTACTACAATACCAAGACTACACAATAAAAATAAAATTAAACAGAACAAATACAGGTTAGCAAAACACACATATCCACTATTGATGTCTGCCTGTGTTTCTAGATAAGAACAATCCAGAGCCAACTAGTTATATCCCAACAGGCGTGATCATGTGTTCCATCCTCCACAATGACCTGTGTCCTGATACAGAATCCAAATCCATAGTACATACCTTCCCATGTATCCATCTCATGCCTGTCCGGGTGTGCTGATATGCAGCCATGGAGCTGGGCATGTCACCATGCACCCAGCAGCATGATGGGGACTTCTCCTGTTGCTTGAAATGCCTATTCTACTCTGAGGACTGGGAGGGACAGGGACCCTTCCTCTCTCACAGGTCAGTTTACGAGCTGGTCATGTGACCACACAGTTCAAGCCCTAAGGTCATTTCTGGCCTGAAGGGGAGGGGGGTTTATTACCCTGGGGTTATCTAAGTGGAACTGATCACCCTTATTCTCTCTTTATTACTGCAGTTCATGGTCGAGAACCTAAATAGCACCCTTAAAAAATAAACAAACATGTTGCAAGATAAGGAGGTATGGAGTATGCCCTCTCCTTTTGTTAAATGTTTAGGGTAAATTTGCTGGTCTCTTACATAAAAAGGTCAATATTTCAAGTATATGGTTTTTTTATTTTGTATTTTTGTCAAACCAGGTACAAAACCTATTTTGCAACAAAATGTATTTTGTAAACACAGAATTGGACAAACCATAAATAAAAAATGCACTATTTCTTTAGAATATTCGCATACAAAGCATTATTTAAGTCCTTGCTGGTTGCTCCTGAAATTCCTTACTATTTAATCAGAGGCTTTGGGAATCTCATTAACGTAAAAGCTTACTAGACATTATTATTACGGTCTCTTATTAATGAAACGACGGAAATGGACAGGAAGTGATGTAGGAGCAGCCCCAGGATCTCTCGGCACAGCCTCCGAATCTGGTCAGAATATTACCTTCCATAATGAGTAAATCCTCCCACAATCCAGGAAATGCCAAGCTCGGAGGACACTAGATGCCCATCATTACACACTTACAATCAGTCAACATTATGTTCAGGCAGATTGGATGCTTATGCTGATGAGTTGTGAGCTCAGAGATAAGGAGCTTTTGACATTTACATGGAAAGGACTCTGCTGGGGGCTGAGGAGGGTCTTGAGATTTTGAGATCAAGAGAATCCCTCTGCAACAATAAATATATCCCTGCCAAAAGTTTACCAGGTCATGGAAAATTATAATATTTATTTATTTATTAGAGGTATCGATTTAAATCTTTTTCGTTTTTTTTAGGGATAAAATTAAGTTGTCCCGTCTAGTATTTTTAATTATCTCATGACGAACACTGTATACAAAAAAAAAAAAAAAAATCCCCACCAAATTATTTTTGCATATGCAAGGCCGAGAGCCTGAAAAGTATCAGTGAGTGATCAGCAAATGAGCCAACGGCCACTCTATGGTTATTGTAGATACCTAGTGTCATATTAGCAGTGACGGGTTAACAGAAAGCCTCTTTCATAGACTGAGCTATGCAAATGGTCTCTTTAATGTAAAGTCCTATTGTGTCCAAACAAGGACAGGAATTTGCGTATCTATAACAAATAGCCATTATGCAGATGAACCAATTGTTGTGTGTTTGTACATTTACTGTTTGCATCAGTTCAGCAAGCAGTGCATGGCATTAACACCTTCAAGTCCACCTCACAGACTCACTAGCACCCCATACCGATTCAACATGAACTTCAGAAACAGGAGGCAGTCACAGACCCGCATATTTTATGCAACTATACAAAACAAAAAATAACTGTGAAGGTTAACAAATGTAGTAAAAGTAGTATCTTCATATTGAATTTATTGTATTTTCTTTTCATTCTTAATCACTATCTATACAGTCAACAGCAACCAAACTAGAACTTCACATTAAGAACAATATAAATATCAAACCAGAATTATTTTAAGTATGATCAGGATGGTTTTCCCATAGGAACATTATTACCATTATTTTTTTACATGTATGTGGCTTTAAAAAGGGTTTGTATGAGATTAGAAAAACATAGGTCGCACTCTTGTCCATGGGCAGCCTATAGAGAAAAGTGGTACCGGTTCTGGAAGACAGCCGCCATGTTCTTCTAATCTCACACAACCTTTTAATAAGACTCATGATTTCAATCATAGTCAAATCTTTTATAGCCACCATATACATGAGACAACATCCAGCCAAAGCCAATCAAATGACAGTACATGGACATTAATCTAATGTGTGGACCTGTTCAGACTATGTGTGTAGCAGATCGCACCTACTTTGATGTGATCCCCTGACAAGCTGAGGTCTATACACCTTTGGCAGCGAGGACCTGATTTGATCAAGTTGGATTTTAACCAGTCCAATCCTTTTTTTCCCCCCGGGAACTGTGGTTGGCCATACACAGGAGATAAAAGTTGTTGGTATCAGCCAATAATCTAATGTCTATGGGGGCATGTTCGGGAAAGCGGGATCAGACACGTTGGATGTCAACATGCCTGGACCCTTTGTTCCTGTGGAAGATAAGCAGCTACCAGACACCATGTATTCCCCTCTGCTCATAGGCTGAGCGTGCATGTTGTGGGAAAGAGAATTGGCTGTCGGCCCAACAAGTGTTTTGCCAACAACTATTTAATGTAAAGTGCCATCAGAAATACTTTTTAGCCACTTATCCCACTTTTCATGTAAAATAATGGGCAAACAAGCATATATGAAGTCGGCATGAAAAGAAGTGGGTCCAACTTCAGAAACCCACAGCGATCAGATGTTATCACATGAATGATGTCGAATGTCTATGGCCAGTTTTAGTACATTCATCGTAGTAGTATATCGATAAACTTAGTGATATTATATATGCATATACTAGCTGAAGTGGAAAAACTGCAGGATTGTTATAAGGGCCTGTTCACATCAGTGTTCGCTTTCCGTTCAGGGGTTCCGTCTGAGGTTTCCATCGGGTGAACCCCTCAACGGAAAGGCAAACCTTAGCTTCCGTTTGCATCACCATTGATATCAATGGTGACGGAAACCTTGCTAATGGTCTCCGTTTGTCACCATTCCTTCAGGTTTCCATTTTTTTGACAGAGTCAATAGCGCAGTCCACTTCCGTTTGCCTTTCCATTGAGGGATTCTCCCGTCGGAAACCTCAGACGGAATCCCTTAACGGAAAGCCAACGCTGATGTGAACAGGCCCGAATAGTTTTTTTCCATTTCACATCAGTCCACAGTGAGACCGAGCATCTAAACCCTATTATACATATATACACACACACAGACACACACTAGGGCCAATGTCAGACGGCCAATGAACCCTTCATCCGATGACATAAATGAATAATTTTATACTGCCATCTTACAGAATGGATATCGTGTCCGTAGACCTGTTTGATGGTGTCACGACGAGTGTAGACTACGGTGTTGTCATACATGGAGCTTGTTCTTCTGAGCTGCAGCTGTCTGTATACAGAGTGAAGGAGTCAGGTGGGTTTCCCAGAGCAGATCCTATTTTTGTTCATGTGATACACATCTTAGTGTTTGGTGATGTTTGTCCACATGACCTCAGAGTTCACAATGTGATGGCTCTACAGCTGGCCAACAAGCTAAAGATCTCTTGCATAGTGGGAAGACCATGGTTATTCTTCTTCGAAGCAATGTATACAAGCTGCAACCTGTGTAATATTAAAGGGTGTTTCCCGCTAGAAGCAAATAATCGCCAATAAATAATTCCCCTTGAGCTGTCATCTCCTGTCAATCTGCTACACGTTTAATTTAATCAATTCTTACTTATTATTGTTCCTGCGAATACCATTTAAAAACCAATATGGCCGACATTACATCTCCCACTTGGGAGTTATTCCAGGGGTATGATCAAATCTGCCTGTTATTATGCCTAGACTGGGGGGGGGGGGGGATGTATCACTCAATAATATTATATAAGAATAGTGAAGCAATAACATATCCTATGGTTATGCCATAAATGTCTGTCGTCGGAGACACTATTAAGGCATATGGCCATCAAAGAGGAGGGTCCCCCACTCGGGACCACCTCTATGAGTCAGAATGCTCTGGAGGAGCTCGGCCGATCCATGCATTACAAGGACTGCCAGGTAGTGTCACAATTTTATTGTAGGGTTAGAATGGTAAAATACAGATGAACTTTGTGTCTATGCCCCCCCCCCCCACCCAGCTCAAACTGATGACCATGGATTTCACCTTCCCTTATAGAGGAATCACATGAGACAAATGGATCCATTTTATTATTTTATTGCACTTAAGACCCTTGGTCCTAATCACACATCAGTCTGTCAAATCCCCTTCCTACTACACAATGAAACATTAGCAAACCTTTTAACATGTAGGAGCTCCGGGCATATTGTAACTGGACTATCTATCCCCTGCTGGCTGTGAAAGAGTTAAATAATTTTGCTGGAGTGTAATCCTGAATATTCAAAGGACTGCACAGATAATGTATTGCTGCGTTTTTCATCCTAGTGTCCTTCATTGACATGTACAATGTCTTACTGTGCACAGAGCCCCTTTGTGGAATGACGCTGACCAGGGGGTGTGGATTGCAAAAAATGAGGACAAAGTGCGTTCCGGAATCGGAATTGTTCCCATTTAGTTCAACTTGCATTTAAAACAAAGAGGGACCGCAAGAAATAATACGTTCTCTCTTCCTAAGTGCTGACAAGGTGAGAATGGGCATCTGGACCTTTTAGCACTACACAAAAAGTCAAAAAAAGTAGCAAAATAGATTTGTTCTAGAATTAACTTTTTTGTTCTGGAGTGTTCTAGAGTTTTCTCTTCAGCCATTTATTAGTTAACAACCAACGCGGCAATTGCTACATCTCCCACCGTAGTTGTCACTGGGTAACTGGGCAGATTTGCCATTCAAAAAGTCTGGGAAATTTTAGTGACTAACCCCTTAGGGCTCATTCAGACGAGCGTAAGAGTCGTCCGTGTGCTGTGCGTTGAAATAACGGACCCATGCAATTCAATGGGGCCATTCCCACATGCGTTATTTTTCACGCAACGCGTGTGCGTTGCGTGAAACTCACTGCATGTCCTACGCACCTACTCGCACATTGAAGTCTATAAGTGCATAAAAACCACGGACAGCACAGATGCACATCCGTAAATAAAAAAATCGAAGTGCTTGCACGGATGTGAAAACCGCATGCCACACCCAAAGCACACCGACGCCAATAAGCAACGCACACCGACAAGAAACGTAGGAAAAATGCTGTGTTTTTTTACACGCACAAATCGGACACACTCGCCTTAGACTACTTGCCTTAGACTACCTGCACACGTTGCACAGAAAGTTTGCTTTAAAACCGCAGATAAATGCAGGTAACTCCGCAGGTAAAATCCGCACTTAATTCGTTTTTACATATCGACCCTGAAATACTTGCCATTTTATGCTGCGGTTTTTGGTGCTTTTTTTTTTTTAATGTATATAAACATGATAGAATTCTAAGGCAGGAACGAAAGATCAAGTGACGTTGCAAATTTGAAAATACGCACCGCAGGTCAATTTACGTGCGGAAAAATTCTGCAAAGTGTAAATGTAGATTACTTGAAATCTCATTTACTTTGCTATTACGCTGCGGGTTTGCAGCAGGAAAATGTGTAACAAATCCGCACGCAATACGCTTCGTGTGCAAATGTGCCTTGAAGTTGGATTCACAGAGAGCGTATTACGGTGTTTTTGTGGCATTTTTTATGCGATTAAAGTCTCTAGTGAAATATAAAATGCATTACATACAACTGTGTTTTGGTTCATGATGTTGTGGTTGCTTTTTCATAGTCCCTAGACATTTTTTTTCAAAACCCAGCATGCTCTGGGCGTGGCGTTTTTCCCATAGGATCTCTATAGAGCTTCAAAAACATCCAAAAAAAAACCATGTACAAAATGACACCAAATAAACAAAAACAACTGCCAAAAACGCTGCAAAATGTCAGTGTTCGACCATCAATTTTTTCCATGCAGTTAAAAACACCAGAAAATATTAATGAAGGAGGCCTGAGACTTGTAAAAGTGGTCACCCCTGCTTCTACAGTAAAAGTTGTATAGCAATAGGGGCTGCGGTGGTTGCATGTGAGACCAACCCCCTGCCACAATGAATGGGGTTGGATTACTGCGACAGGAACGATAACCTTAGACGTACTAGAGCAAACCGATTTTCTTTTCCTCTCCGGACGTGCGTAGGTTAGAAAAAGAAAAGTTTGGTGTCTAGTGACCCGGAAACGTCTCAGACCACCGTTATACACAATCATAGAATAAAATGTAAATATCTTTTAATACGCTGGTGACACAATTTGCTGAGCTTATGGAACTTTTGCACTGGGCCCAAAAGATTTACCCTAAGGGCTTCTCTGCTGGTGCTCTGTACAGGACGACCTCTCCCAATCCCTGAAGGAGAGGAGAGAACCATAAACCCTGGACTGTTCACCCACCCCCTTGTTTCCAAATATTGCAGTGCCTGTAGATAAGAAAAGCCCAACACCCCACTGCCTCTGGGGAAGGCGGATGAGGCCAACCTAGGCTGTTACCCTTCCTCTCCATGGACTGCCTCTATGGTACATACGTCCTTGGTAATGGTCTATTTTACAACATAATAAACTCCCTACTGATAATTATCTATTAAATAAGAAAATAAATTCCCTGCTGCCAATGTAATATAAAGGATATTCTAACAAATCTTTGATAATCTCTCTCGGTACACGCTCCTTCATAATAATGGTCTAACACGAAGATGCCGTATCTTTGGCTGACGGACTCTTATCCTTCTCCACATTTTTCCTCCATATGTTGGTCAAACATGCCATCTGTATGGACAAGTCTTTTACCCACCAAGAGTCCTAAATTAATCAGTCTGCCTAGAACAGAAGGCATCATATCCCCAAAAAAACAAGGGCTGATTCCTTATTTAAAGAGGCTCTGTCACCAGATTCTCAAATCCCTATCTCCTATTGCATGTGATCGGCGCTGCAATGTAGATAACAGTAGCGTTTTTTTTTTTTTTTTTTTAAAACGTTCATTTTTGGCCAAGTTATGAGCTATTTTATATATATGCAAATTAATGTCCTGATAATGAATACACATGAAATCCAGCCTGGACGTCATGTGTATTTAGAATCCTGACACTTCTGACTCTTTTCTGTGAGATTTTCAGCAAGGGAAACGAAATCTCATTTACCTCCGTAATCTTGCGAAATTTCGTTTCCCTTGCTAGAAATCTCAAAGAAAAGATTCAGAAGTGTCAGGATTCTGAGTACACATGACGTCCAGGCTGGATGATCATGTGTATTCATTATCAGGACACTGCAGTAACGTTAATCTCTGTGTATGTGGCTGCAGATCGCTGCTGTGTAAATGAATGGAGAGGAGTGTATGATGCTGACTGGTCACTGATTGGTCAGCGTCATACACGTAAACACGCCCAGTTAAAAACACAATACACGCCCAGTTGGACATAATGAAATAAAAACGCCCAGTTGTCCATTTCAAACCTCATTTGCATAAATATAAAATAGCTCATAACTTGGCCAAAAATGAACGTTTTTAAAAAAAAACAAAACTTTACTGTTATCTACATTGCAGCGCCGATCACATGCAATAGGAGATAGGGATTTGAGAATCTGGTGACAGAGCCTCTTTAATGAACATACCAATAGGGAATTTAGATTGTGAGCCCCAACGGGGACAGTATGTAAGGAACTCTGTACAGTGCTATGGAATATGTTGGCGTTATATAAGTAACAGAAATAAAGGATAAGTGGACAGTTACATGTAAGTTCGAATATATTTGGTCGCAGAAAGTCGGCATTTGTGCTATAAACCAGCTAAAAAAAACAAAAAAAAAAAAGCTTTCCTAAAAATGTGCCTGGTAATGTGAACCTTGTTCTCACCATTCTTTTGACCCTGGAGCTTCTACTTGGACATTACTGTAAACTGGTGCTATCCTAATATTTACAACCCTCAGCCCCACCTACCTGAAAAAAAACACAATAGAAAACGGGCCCCCACCCTTTTAGCTTCAATCACAGGTCATTCCAGAAAATCTAGTACTGTTTTCACTGATCATCTAATCTACACCATGAGGTATTCGTTTTACCCAACTATGTATTCGCAGCGTTGCTTAAATGACGTGTACATCAGGATCCATTTTAGGTGCTTTGATAGTCCCCAAAAACATTGATCTAGAAGCCCGGTTTCCCATGGGACTGACATGCTCTGTAAAAATAACGCAGCGTGACCGACCTGGAACCCGTATTACATATCGTCCGAAAAACCGCACCACATTGCGGTGCAGTTTTTCGGTCGGAATTCCGCTGCGTTAAAAAGCACTCATACTTACCCCCTCCCTTCTTTGAGGACGTTGCAAGCCATGTAACGCTGCAGCCTGTGATTGGCTTCAGCAGTCACATGGGATGAAAGATAATCCCAGGAGGCCGGACTGCAGGAAGGCGTTCTGGGTAAGTATGATTTTCTTTTTTCCGGAGTTGCGATTTTTGGAGCGTAATCGCAAAAGTCCCAACACTTTGCTTTCTATTGCGGGTTTTGCATCCCCACTGAATTCACATCAACAAAAAAATGCAGCATAAATTTACATGCTGCGGAATTAAATTCTGCACCGCTGGTCAAGTTAAATTCTGCACCGCAGGACAATCTATCTACGCTGCAGTTTTTTCCGCAGCGTGGGCATGAGATTTACTAAATTTCATCCACTTTGCTGCTACTGTAAATGCTTGCGGAATTTCAACACAGAAATCAGTTGCGGAAATTACGCAGCATTTATGCTGCTTGGGAATCCGGCCTAAAGTTTCCAGCCTTGTGGGCGCTCAATAAAATGTCTGATTGTGGAAGGAGAAGGTGAGGACTGACAGGATCCAAAGATTGAACCGACAAGTAACCTGACCACAACAGCTAAACAACTATACTTGTAATATGGCTTCCATAGATGTAGTCAAACAGATCCTTTAATCTCTCATTCATAGGGCAAACAGCAGGTTCCACATTTTTTACTTTTACTATATGTTCAGCATTTTATGTAAAGAACTAGCATACGTCTACCACTGAAATAAAGTATACTGCGCAGTGTATGTTGGTTTGTTTTCTCTCTATATATATATATATATATACACATATATTTATATTTCCATATTGTAATAAAAAAAACATACATTTTTCATTACAGTTGAGGCAACGATTAAAATCTATACAGGCCAACAGTATGCCAATCGCATACTCTTTTAGGCTACTAAAATCTATGGGCATGTTGGGGTATCCGCAGTGCTGTAAAATAAGCATATGAACATTTATATAATCTGGCCACTGGGTGGCACTGTTCTTAAAGAGGACCAGTTAGGGCATGGTAACATTCTTTCCTCATAATTAATAGATTTCCACAACCAGGGTTTTTTTTGTGCGTGAAAAAAACCCCAAAACAATACAAAAAAAGAACGAATGCGTTTGACAAAATGGCAAACTAGCGGAAAAAAATAGCTAAAAAAACAAAACAAAACCAAAAGCCTGAGGTCAAAAACAAAATACAAAAATGAATTGTGTGAATAGAAAATATTTTCCTATTCCTTTCCAACAAACACCCAAATAACAGCTGCAAAAAAGACCACAAACAAGTAGTGTGTGAATCCAACGTACGTCTGCATTAAGACGGCTGTAGTGCGGAAGCATTTTTGGGTCCATATTACGCCCGCAACACCCTTACCTCACGCGGTTGAACTGTACCATATTTAGATTACTATAGGGCTCTATGATGATCTAAGATGATGTTCGATTTACTTGAACCACAGGTGATCCTAGTGTTGAGGTCGTAATACGGACAATAAAATGCTTCAACATTTCGCCTTCTGAATGCGGACTTAGCGGGTATATTTTTACAAACCTCAAGTCTATGTAGGAACGGCGAATAAAGACTAATAATCCGTTATTTCCAGTGCCATAGACCCATCAACAACATATTTTGTGACATGCACATGAACATGGTAGTGAAACGTCCATGTTATAGACAGAATAATATACTTTTGCTGACTAACATTGTATAATGACATTTTAAATTTAAACATTTCTCGAAGGCTTCGTTCACATCTGCGTCGGGACTCCGTTCATGGGTTCCGTTGGAGCTTTATGTCAGGGGAACCTACGAACGGAATCCAAACAAATGGAAACCATAGGTTTCCGTTTACATCACCATTGATTTAAATGGCGACGGATTCAGTGCAAATAGTTTCTGTTTGTCCCTGTTCTGTAAGGATTCCGTCGTTTTAACGGAATGAACAGCATAGTTGACTACGGTACTGATTCCATCAAAACGTTGGAACCCTAACACAACGGTGACAAACGGAAACCATTTGCACCGGATCCGTCACCAGTGAAATCAATGGTGATGTAAAGGGAAATCTATGGTTTCCGTTTGTTTGTATTCCGTTTATGGGTTCACCTGACGGAAAGATCTGACGAGACCCATGAACGGAGTCCCGACACAGATGTGAATGAAGCCGTTACTGTTCTTTTATTTTACATGCAATTTCTTAAAAAGGCGTGCAAATAGAATAATAATACTTGTCCATAGAATAGAAACTATGGACAACATTAGTATGCAGTTTCCCAAATGTTCAGCAGAGGGCGACATAAGTCATTCACTGAGCAATCCTAGTGATCATATAACATTACTAAATGTTATAGTCCTTAGAGTAGAGACATTTATCTAAACGCATCTGCATGTAGCGGCACTTCAGGCATATACTAATGAGAGCACAAACCACCAAAAGCTTTTTACCATTACCAATTGTTTCGTTGACCCAGTTATATCCCTGTAAAAACAGACGTTTTTGTATCCCTAAAAATGATGACGTCATCTCATGGCATACCTATAATGAAGGTGTCATACAACTAAAAGTAAAATAAATAATAAGCTGTTAAAAGGACAAATTGGTTAAGCACTGTCTATAAACCGCCACTAGGGGCACTGTTAGAAAGATTGTGGGTAAGGACACCTCCATCTCAAACAAAGCACCTACGCTTTAAATAGAAACATCTAATTGTACAGTAATCGTTAACTTCCGCAAAATGCCTTTCTTTATGAGCAGGAGTAAAGTGGTACGTTCACACGCGTGCAGCAAAAAGCATCATAACTACCGCACAGAAAAAACGGTGAAAACCATATGTAAATGCAGTTGCCTTAAAAAGCTAATAAAATGGGATATGTGAACGTAACCTAAGAGAGCGGAGCAGCGGCAGGGAAAACAAACTCCATGCTGTTGTCCTGTGAATACAACGGCGCAGAAGACAACAGCTTATGTCTGTTACTGGCCTGAGGGGAGGCCATGGGAATTGCAGCTGCTCTGCTCTATTACTGGATCAGTCCAGTTATTACAGAGAATCATTTCAATAATCGAGAAATATTCAGGGATCGCTATACATACAGTTGCCTAATATGCAGTAATTTGCTTTAACTCTCAATCTAATACATATTAGATTATCGGCAGGATCCGTCGCCAGTGATCTAGTGTATGGGTATGGCTGTAGTCAATCAGATAATCCCATTCCGTCCATGTCATACTGGGGTGCAGTAAGAGGAGATATGGGGAGATGTTTGCATGGTCATTGCAATGAGGGAATGATTTAGACGTCTGTTTGAAATCAAATAGTTGTCTCTTTTGGCGTTTTTGCAAAAGCGACGACAGTATTCACTGCCAAAGAAATGGTCACTTTTTCAGCATCTGACAACAAACTGTATTACCTGTAATAATAATGGACCTGACAAATAATCCAAATTGTTACAGCGGAATAAAAAAATAAAAAAAAACAAACAGCGGAAGAATTAAAAAAATATTCGATTGAAAAAAATAAATGAAAAGTTGTCCGTGCGTATGTATTCACCCCTTTTCTATTAAACCCCACATGATGTCATTACTTCCATTTGTGTGTGATTTTTATTTAAAAAAAAATTCTCTCAAAATCGGGGATACAGCCTACATTTTCACCCACACCTGTTCTGAACGGCTCCTGAGTCGGCAACATCACTAAGCAACATGAAGACCAAGGAGCTCTCCAAACAGTACAGACACAAAGTTGTGGAGAAGAATAGGT
Organism: Rhinoderma darwinii; assembly: GCF_050947455.1. Classification (NCBI taxonomy): domain Eukaryota; kingdom Metazoa; phylum Chordata; class Amphibia; order Anura; family Rhinodermatidae; genus Rhinoderma; species Rhinoderma darwinii. The sequence goes on along the minus strand of NC_134694.1, from coordinate 23,072,138 downwards.
CAGGGTTCTGTTATAAAAAAAAATATATACCCTAAACTTTGAACATTCCACGGAGCACCATTAGAAAATTTTTTGAAGAATATGGCACATCTACCAACCTGACAAGAGTAGGCGGTCCACCAAAACTCACAAACCGGGTGGAACGTCTGTGGCCGCGGTCTGTCGTTCTAACTAACCCCTTGATGACTGCGGCCATGGACGTCCTGCAGCTGTGCTGCGTCCCCACCCCTGTGAGGCACCGTCACTCACTTCCGGGTATCGAGCCCGTCTCCCGGAGGGTGTGCGCCCCCTCGTGCCCGTTCTTAAAGGGCCAGCACGTGCACCTGAAAATCATCATCATTAACTCATGAACTCCTGAACTATAAGAGGGTCACCACCCTTCTTATCCTCGCCTGAGCTTTGTTGTTGTTTCACTTAGTCTGTGTTGCAAATGGTCTCCTAAGTGTCTTCCAGCTTCCCAGTGTTTCCCGTTCCTGTATCCGGTTTCCCGTGCTATCCAGTACCATCCCGGTCTACTGCCATGCTGAGCTGTTGTCGTGTTGTGCTGCATCTCCACGACTGTTCTACTACTCCACGCCTGACGTCTACCTGCTGCCTGGTTCGAGCCGAGCCTGCCTTGCTACTGTTTACACTGCCTCAGGTACCCTTTTCTGGACTATAGACTCTGTACCATACCTGTTTGGCCACCTGCCACGGCCCAGTGGGTCCACACCCCGCCCCGTGACAGTGGGCAAGGAGGTCATTAGTCAGAAACTCAACAGACACCAACAATAAGGGTATGTTCACACAGCTTATTTTTGGCCCTTTTTTGGGCCGTAAAACGGCTGAAAAGTCAGAAGCAGAACGCCTCCACACATCTGCCCATTGATTTCAATGGGAAAAACAGCGTTCTGTTCCGGCGGAGCGTTTTTTTTAAATGGCCGCGTTAAAAAACACCCATGAAAAAGTGCATGTCACTTCTTGAGCCATTTTTGGAGGCGTTTTTCATTGACACTATATAAAAACGGCCCAATAACGCAAGTTGCTTAAAAAACACTTCTGAAAATCAGGAGCGGTTTTCCGTATTTTTGGCCATTTTTTGCTAAGCGTGTGAACATAGCCCAACGCTGAAGGATTTCTAAAAATCCACAGTGCAGATGGAAGTATCTGTCCATATGAGAACTATAAGATGAACACTCCACATAGTGGGGCTTTATGGAAGTGTGGCCAGAAAACACCCACACAAAACATGTTTTGAGTTCGCCAAACAGCATGTGGCAGACTCCCCAAACACATGAAAAATGGTTCTCTGGTCAGAAGATTCTAGAATTGTAACTTTTTGGCCATAATGGGAAACGCTAACCCAACACTTCCCACCTGCCCAAGAACACCATTCCCGCAGTGAAGCATGGTGGCGGCAGAATTATGCTGTGGAGATGCATTTCATCGGCAGGGACTAGAAAACTGGTCAGGATTGAAGGAAAGATGAACGGCAGTAAATATAGGGCAATTCTTTTGGAAAACCGGTTTCATTCCGCAAGATTTTTGAGACTGGGACGGATGTTCACCTTCCAGCAGGACAAGGACCCTAAACATATTGCTAAATCTACACAGGAGTGGTTTGAGGGGAAACATTTAAATGTCTTAGAATGGCCTAAGTCAAAGGCCAGACCTCAATCGAATAGAG